>NW_024881703.1:0-167500 GCF_019059575.1 Amphibalanus amphitrite | reverse complement strand
CTCAGATTTTGTGGAAAAAGGTCATTATCTCCCTTTAACCATCCCCTGTATTGGTGTTTTTCCAGCCGCGAACGTATAGGAGGGGGGGGGGGGGCGTTGGACCTCCCTTGCCGTTTCGCTCCTGATCGAGCTAGAGCTTCGCGGAAAAAAGCAAGCGTGTTGCCCGTGACGAGAGGAAGCCGATGATACCCAATTTTAACCCTCGCCGGCACAGGCCATTGCGTCCTTCGGCGGCACGACCCCCCCTCGCGTTTGGCCCCTGATCAAGCTAGAGCTTCACGGAAAAAAACGAGCGTGTTCCCCGTCACGAGAGGAAGCCGATGATACCCAATTTTAAAGGTAGTGTGCCACCTTTGAAAGATTTCCCATTTTATTTTTCCTAGGATAAGAAGCTTCTGTTTTTACCTAATATCGCAAAAAATCAAAAATGGGCCTGGAATAGTGCCTTTTTCGCCTAAAAGTTTATCGGTTTTTAGATTTGTATAACAACTGTAGTGGGCTCACCTGCAAACAGGCGTCGGGCAACAATCGCGAATGCGGCGCACTTGTGACAATAAGCAAAGGTCATTATAGTGTTACGACCATACGACGTACGGGAATGAGTTATCAGCTGTCTAATCGTAGACAACACAATGTCGAGCCTTAAACTGTAAGCCCGTATTGGTATTGTTTCTTTTATTTGGCTGTCAAACATTATTTATGGTTTGAAATATGATTTTATGTAAAATAATTGATATGAAAAAGCCGTCTTATAAGTTATGACCCCACTTCACCACACGCAAGTGGCAGAAATGACAATGATCAGCTAACGCATTTTTCTTGGCCGAAGTCAGAGCGCGCAGCCCGACGCACCACCACCGCACCACAAAGTATGAGCAGAAGCCGCGCCCAAAGCCAGGGCCCCGGTAACGTGAGGTAGCCGAGTCGGGGCAGCGTGCGCTGACCCAAGCCGGGGCCGCAGCTTTGGGCGCGGTCTACCGCATCCCCGCGGGCAACCCCGGGCTATCACATGACACCGGGAGGACGCGCGGCTCCGGCTTGGGTCAGCGCACGCTGCCCTGACTCGGCTACCTCACGTTACCGGGGCCCTGGCTTTGGGCGTGGTCTACCGCACCACCTAACAGGCGTGTTCGAAACAGCAGGAGCTGATGATGAACGGGTTTATCGAAACTTGATTGGATGAGCATATCGGTAATAGCGATTTCAGTGTGTGCATTTATTGTTCATAGTGGTGTGAAATGTGGTTGGGGTACGACCGACAACCCGTCGGGGCGAATTTCGCACTAGGGTACTCAAAATTTGAAGAATTTAAGACGTTTCCATGAGTTTTGAAGGTATGGATAAGTTCTAAAAATCCGGTTCTGCTTATCTGGGCCATTAACTCCATACGGTCCAAGAAAGCTGGCACACTACCTTTAAGGTCCTAGGTCATCGGGTGACCTTCCAGGTCAGGTCAATGACCCGAAATCCGGGAAAATCGGGACCTGTTAGAAAGTCGTAAAGTGTGGCTGCTATGTGGTTTTCCGGGGTGCTGATCACGAATATAGTGTTAATTTTGATCAGAGATGATGTTTTAAGCATTTAGACCAGGTCGGGTCAGGTCAGGTCAGGTCAACCGGTAGGGGTTGTGACGGGTATTCGTATTACGTGTCAACCGCCTCTGAGAGCTTCGTAACATGTTACGAAGGCACCAAAACTACTTCGTAAATGTTCAAATGGCTGCTAAATTCGAATTCAGCTAAAAAACTAGCCTAGAACATGAAAAAACTCGAAAAAGTGAACCGAGGTCACCCGGGGTCACCAAAGGTCAATGACCTGACCTGACCTTCAGGTGACCTTGACACCCACCCTTATGTATGGGAGCAACATCAAATCACATGTTTGAACGTTCGAAACCACGAAAAGCTTGCAAACACGCGGCTAATGCGAGCCGACATACGCCGAATCGCGATTTCGGCCAAACATGGTCACGGAAAAGAGGTCACAGGGCAAAGGTCATTGGGGTCAGGGTGATGAAATTTTCAGGGTAGGTGTAAAATTGATCAATGCGAGGGTACTGAAAGTTTCATCGCGATCGGCCGCTTTTTACGCGAGTTATTCGCGAAAAACCTTAGGGGGGTTGCATCAAAACCCCCTGTGCCGGCGAGGGTTAAGGTCCTAGGTCATCGGCTGACCTTCCAGGTCAGGTCATGGACCCAAAAGTCGGGAAAATCGGGACGTTGGCTGTTAGAACGTCGTTAAGGGTGGCTATGGTTTTTCGGGGTGCTGATCACGAATATCATGTTGGTTATGATCATGGATGATGTCTTCATGCATTTAGATCAGGTCGGGTCAGGTCAGGTCAACCAGTAAGGGTTTTGCCGGGTATTCGTAGTAGGTGGCAACCTCCTCTGACAGCTTCGTAACATGTTACGAAGGCACCAAAAATACTTCGTAAATGTTCAAATGGTTGCTAACGGGAGCCCTCCGTCTAACTCGGCTCCTGGGCCACGTAGCGACACGCGATAAGCGGCAATCGAAAGAGTGTCAAAAATAAGGAGGAAACATTTTTAAGGTGAGGGCAAAGGTCAGGTTACCAGAGGTCAGCAAAAGTCAAATTTTGTCGATTTCAACGATTTCCAACAACCGACGGCTAACTCGGGATTCCGGGAACCAATAGAGCTACAGCGCCGGGGTAAAGCGCATTCGATAGCTCTTTTAACGCTCTTTCGCCAGCATGTCCTCAAATTCGACCTCAGATCAACGGTTTAGTGTTTTCACCGCTCGAGCACGTCTCTGTCAAAAGTTGTCAAAAAACTGCTGAATACCCTTCATGATCTGAGATGACCTCAGGGGCACACAAAGAGGTCACAGGTGCAATTTTCCGATTCAGTGTGACATGTTTTCCTATGAACCGATGTTTGAGAGGGTGTAGATCGACATTCGTCCAAAAGAGGCGCATTTCAATTTTCTCCCATTGACGGATAATGGAGCAGTCGCAAAATTGACCTGATCTTAGGTCACAGATCAGTTGGGGGAGGTTTGGTCAATGGTTGTCATTTTTAGCACATGCCATTTTTGGCAACCATGTGCTAAAAATGACAACGCTATCAGCTATTTTTAGCAACGATGAAGCCGATTTCACTCCTCAGCGAGGAAATCACGATTTTGGAAATACAAGCACTGATTTTGGAAAAGAAGTGCTGCCACCTGGTGCAAGAAGAAGAAACCAGCTTTAATATGGCCGTTGTTTGTATGGTAGTCCAACGTTGAAGTATACCCTTTTTTGTGGCCCGAAGTTGGAACTTTAAATTGAAGCATCCGAAAATGATCGATATTGATCGAAATCATGATGTTGATGAAAAAAATAATATGTTAAGTTGAGAGAGGAGGCCATTTTATCCAGATGCGGTGGTTTACTTCTTGAAATTATTTTTGCTTACGACGACTGCCATGTAATGAGGGATAATTAGCAGCCGTCATTAGCAAAAATAATTTCAAGAAGTAAACTACTGCATCTGGATAAAATGGCCTCCTCTCTCAACTTAAAATATTATTTTTTTCATCAACATCATGTTTTCGATCAATATCGATCATTTTCGGATGCTTCAATTTTAAGTTCCAACTTCAGGCCACAAAACAAACTACACTGTAAAAAAATGTCACGAGCCAATTCTATGACAAGGAGTGGGTTACACGGTAGTCCATTGTACCTTGCTGTTATATATAGGGACATTATCAGCCTGAGTGTTGTTAGTTAAAGAGTGGCCTCGTGAAACAATTGGTTACAAACGGTAACCTAATAACTTAAATGCTTCCCTAACACCCCTTCCTGCTTATCAACAGATTTCGCGCTGTGTCGGAAAACTACGCATAGTCTCATAATTAAATCCGCCAGAAGCTTGTTGCATGCTAGTTACATGCGTGTTTCATTATCGTGTCATATAATTATTATGTCGGCTAATGAGGCACCGCCCTGCACGTGCTTTAAATATAATCCTGCGCACACGCCACCTACACTGTAAAAAAAATTCACTAGCTAATTTTGAAATTAGGCATTTTTTACGAGTGCCTCCCTTGCACCTCGTTACAACATATATGGACATTAGTAGTCAGAGCCATGCACGTTAACAATGCCCTTTGTGGAACAAATGCCTACGAGCGAGAGCATGTTCAGGAACCTAATTTTGCGCAGTGTTAATGAACTACGCACAGCCTCACAGTGTTACCCGCCGTTGGCTTGTTCTCGGCCAGTTTTTGGCGTGTCCCTCAATTAGGTCATTTTGCTATTAGCTCAGCTGACGAGGCCCCGGCTGGCACCTACTAAACGGATAACCTTGCGTGCAACCCCGCTTGTTGTCACGAACGCCTGCAGCTGGTAAACGTGCTGGTAAGCTTGCGTGGTAAGCGGCTTCGGATGGCTATGAGGATGTGCCTCATAGCTACCCTCGTCGCATGTTACAACCTAGGAGTCTGTGGCTGCTTTCAGAAGGAGTCCCCCCCCCCCGCATCCGGGAGCCGGCGTCCATTTTGTGTTGCGTCGCCATTACTGTGTGTGTCTGCCCAACTGCTCTTTGGCTTGATTGAAGGTGAGGCATCACTGTAAAAAAATGTCACGAGCCAATTCTATGACAAGGAGTGGGTTACACGGTCGTCCATTGTACCTTGCTGATATATATAGGGACATTATCAGCCTGAGAGTTGTTAATAATAATTGAAATAATTGAATAATTGGTTACAAACGGTAACCTAATAACTTAAATGCTTCCCTAACACCCCTTCCTGCTTATCAACAGATTTCGCGCTGTGTCGGATAACTACGCATAGTCTCATAATTAAATCCGCCAGAAGCTTGTTGCATGCTAGTTACATGCGTGTTACATTATCGTGTCATATTATTATTATGTCGGCTAATGAGGCACCGCCCTGCACGTGCTTTAAATATAATCCTGCGCACACGCCACCTAGTCGGAAACTCATCATCGGACTAGTCCTGGTAGGGTTTTCGTGTTGCCGAATGAGGCGAAACGACTTTGATTCGGTAGTGCCTCATAAATCCCTGCTACGGTGAGCAGCGACGAGTCTGAGACTGCTTCTAAAACGCGTCCTTCACTTCCGGCGCGGGGCCGTCATTTCCGGCCGCCATTGTTCAGTTCTGCGGCTGCCGGCGGTTGGTGCGGTTGTGTTGTGGCACGGTGCGTTGTGAAGTTCTCGGACTGGGATATTTCGAAGGTACGTTATATTGTATGATATTTACGTAGCAATGGGGGACATTTTATTTATTTTGTAATATTCTGAACACATGTTGCGTCATAGGATTCACCCCTTGACCGTTGTGGGCCACTGTTTCGTTTGAATTCCGACTATTGGAAGACGGACTTTCTTTCAGTTGCTGTCTAGCCTTTTTTCCAAATGTGTAAGCTACACATATTGCCTCACATTGATTTATCTTATACAAAAGTCAGTTGATGTAGATAATAAAGCCATCCTCACTGATATTTTAAAATCAGCAGTTAATTTTCTTTTCTGTTTGCAGAGCTGCTTAAAGTTGTGGGAGACTGAGGCATGAAGGTATACCGGAAGTCAGCGATATTTCTGTTGGTAAGCCTCGCCCAGAAAAAAATACTTGCTTGAATCTGCAAAGTATGGCAAATATTTGATGGACTGCACAGTGCACAATGTACCTGACATGGCAGGATCAACTTGCTCACTCGCCTGTTGTAAGTGCCGTTGCGTCAGAGCCCGTGGAAGTGCCCGATCGTGTCTCATGCAACCGTATTATTTTGTGAATGTTATTGGTGGTGACTCGAATATGTCCTGGCCTATACCTTCACCCCGCGACTGCCGCCGGTGCAGAGCTAATGAAAAATCACAAATGTTTGATTGTGGTTATTTAAGGAACCTGATTGCAAATTATTCAGTTAGTTGTTGTTGTTGTTGTTGTTGTTATTGTTAAAGTTATAGTTATTGCCCTGGCGTTGTTATTGTTCTCGTTCTCGTTCTCGTGCCCGAATAAATGTGCTGCAGCGCTACTCAGTCTGTTTACTTGCGGGTGGCGGTCGAGAGTCGGGGGCACTGGTTGACGGAATTCCGTCGACGGAATTCCGTCGACCCAGTGCCTCGACCCCGAAGGCCAGTAGTGGTACTAGTTAACTAGTGCCACTACTGGCCTTGAGCTAGTACCACTACTAGCCTTGGGGGCTAGTACAATTACTGGGTATGGATTAGTAGGCAGTGGCTAGTTACCTTACCAGGCAGGGGCTATTATGACACCTAGTAGACGCACTACCCACGCTATTTACGTGCGTGTTGTCAAACTAGGTGGAGCACGGTGGTCGTATGCATACGAGGCACAGCCTTGTCGAACAAGCTTGTTACTCGGCAACTAGCCTAAAATTAGCCAAATTTACACGCTCCTGCAATGTTATTTTTGCGCTGAGAATTCCTCTACGAGGGGCTTGTAAGTTTTTTTTACAGTGTAGTCGGAAACTCATCATCGGACTAGTCCTGGTAGGGTTTTCGTGTTGCCGAATGAGGCGAAACGACTTTGATTCGGTAGTGCCTCATAAATCCCTGCTACGGTGAGCAGCGACGAGTCTGAGACTGCTTCTAAAACGCGTCCTTAACTTCCGGTGCGGGGCCGTCATTTCCGGCCGCCATTGTTCAGTTCTGCGGCTGCCGGCGGTTGGTGCGGTTGTGTTGTGGCACGGTGCGTTGTGAAGTTCTCGGGCGGGGATATTCCGAAGGTACGTTATATTGTATGATATTTACGTAGCAATGGGGGACATTTTATTCATTTTGTAATATTCTGAACACATGTTGCGTCATAGAATTCACCCCTTGACCGTTGTGGGCCACTGTTTCGTTTGAATTCCGACTATTGGAAGACGGACTTTCTTTCAGTTGCTGTCTAGCCTTTTTTTTCCATATGTGTAAGCTACACATATTGCCTCACATTGATTTATCTTATACAAAAGTCAGTTGATGTAGATAATAAAGCCATCCTCACTGATATTTTAAAATCAGCAGTTAATTTTCTTTTCTGTTTGCAGAGTTGCTTAAAGTTGTGGAAGACTGAGGCATGAAGGTATACCGGAAGCCAGCGATATTTCTGTTGGTAAGCCTCGCCCAGAAAAAAAAAAAACTTGCTTGAATCTGCAAAGTATGGCAAGTATTTGATGGACTGCACAGTGCACAATGTACCTGACATGGCAGGATCAACTTGCTCACTCGCCTGTTGTAAGTGCCGTTGCGTCAAAGCCCGTGGAAGTGCCCGATCGTGTCTCATGCAACCGTATTGTTTTGTGAATGTTATTGGTGGTGACTCGAATCAGCTTTTGCACCACTCCGCTATGATATTGTAATATGTATATATTTAGATATTTTGTATCGTATGCTAATAAGTAATAAACGTTATTTTTGTGTATGTTTTTTTTTGTAACGTGGCGTGGCTGTCGTTGGCCGGGTCGTCCACCAGTCGGAGGGGCGGCTGGGGAGGAGGGGGGGGGGGTGACGCAATTGAGCTAGTATTACTACTGGGCAGCAATAGCAGGCGCTAGCTGGTTGGGTTACCAGGCGAGTCCTGCTAAGGAGCCTAATCGGCGTACCGATCTGCTGGTTTTGCCCTCGTTTTCAAACGAGGTACCGAATAACGAAACGAGGGGCTGACACGGGGGTGCTCGGTTTATGAGGCGTGGGCTTGTCATTTACTAACGAAACAAGCTTGTACCCTCTTACTAGCTAAATATGAGGCGATTTTTACACGTCGCTGCATGCTCATTTTTGCGCCAGCGGTTTTCCTACAAGGGGCTTGTAAGATTTTTTTACAGTGTACCATACAAATAACAGGCATATTAAAGCTGGATTCTTCGTCTTGCACCAGGTGGCAGCACTTCTTTTCCAAAATCAGTGTTTATCTTTCCAAAATCTTCATTTCCTCGCTGAGGAGTGAAATCGGCCTCATCGTTGTCAAAAATAGCAGAATCGTTGTCATTTTTAGCACGTGTGACAAAAATAGCACGTGCTAAAAATGACAACGATTGACTAAACCTCCCCCGACTGAGATATAAAAAAATCCGAGCTACCCATTTTATACATACGGTTACCCTAAGCAAGTACTGAAAGTTTCAAAGTGATCGCTCAGTCGGTGTAGCTGTTACAGTTAGTATGCGAAATCCGTTAGTTTGCAATGCAACTAGTTTCGTTGCAAACTACCTGACCGGCCAGGTAGTTTGCAACGAAACTAGTTCCGTTGCAAACTAACTGACTGTCCAGTTAGTTTGCAAACTAACTAGTTAGGATGCAAACTACCTAGTTACTTTGCAACGGAACTAGGTGTGTTGCAACGGAACTACTATGGACGTCAAACCCCTTGAGACCCCCACTTTTTGCGATAATTTTTAAATGCGTCAACTCTCGTTGATAATGTTCTGGCAATGTGTGTTTCAGAACCTGCCGAAACTTTTATTACTAAGGTATTTTGACGCCAAACGATTATGAAAGGTACTTCTCATTCACTCGTAATGTTAAATTTCACGGAATGAATATGCTGTTTGGGTAGAGGCTACGCGCTCATGGGGCGGAGCCACGTAATGACGTCAGCGCTAAGCTCCGCCCTACCCCTCCGGCGCTCCTTGCTCGGCGACCGGTCACTCGCGTCTCTCGCTCCATCCAGGCTTGATGGTGGGTGGTAGCTGGTAGCGGTAGCGGGCGCTGGTGGATGGCATTTAGAGCAGATGGCGCTGGTGGCGGGGCTCGAGTGTGGCCGAGCGCAAGCCTCTGCCCGGGCCTGAATTGACCTTAGCATTACGAGTGAATGAGAAGTACCTTCCATAATAGTTTGGCGTCAAAATACCTTAGTAATAAAAGTTTCGGCAGGTTCTGAAACATACAATGCCAGAATATTGTCAACGAAAGTTGACATTTAAAAATTATCGCATTCAAAAATTATCGCAAAAAAGTGGGGTCTCAAAGGGTTTGACGTTCATAGTAGTTGTAATGCGAAATCGACGAGGCAGTGGCTCTATTTGTCGGTTATATTCAACTTTTATGTAAATTTTAGCAACGGTTGTTAAAACAAAGCTGTGTTTTTCTAACGAGTGACACTAGACATAAGACGGGTGGTCACATTTAGGATAGAAACAGTGAATTAACCGGATTCGACTACATAACGTTACGATCACTAGCGGATCCAGAGAGGGGGGGGGGCGCCCAAAATCGCTCCGCCATCCACGCAGCGCCCGAAAGCGACAAATATTTACTTATTTTGAGAACGAAACGAAAACTGAACAACTTTTATAATCAAATACTTGTTTTAGATTGCACAACCGTGTGTAAGGATTGGAATCAAAATCCGAAAGGTTTTTGGAAAACTTTTTTGGGATTATGTCTCCCGCAACGTTTAAGACCATCTTTCTGGAACCGCCAGTGATCACCATAAATGTGTAGACATAACCCGCGCCCCACTGGGGGGGGGGGGGGGCTATTCATAGCCCCCGTCCCGTTTTTCTGCAATAACTTCTAAACCGCTTGACGTATCGCCGCCAAACTTTCAGTAGGTACCTTCGGCTACATCAATTTGACACCTTGTGTCAAAATTTGAACTTCGTATCTATCATAGGTCGGCCGGAAATGACGTCAGAGTGACGTCATGTTCGAATTTCAAAATTTTCAAAATATTCAAAATTTTGTTTACTTTGAAAATTATACATATTAAAATTCAGAATTTGTATTTTTATCTTTTTTCAAAAACTTTTGGACTTTTCGAAAAAAAACGGAATAAATATGATAGAACACATGCTTATTACTTACTCTAGCAAGTTTTAGCCAGATATCTTCAAAAATGGCCAAGTTATACGCATTATAGCAAAAAATTTCACAATTTTAAATTTTTAAATCAATTTTTCTGTACCAATTTGACATCGTACACAAACATAAACAGCACCATCGTGTTCCTGAGCTCAAGCTGCATCCGATAGACATTTTTTTTGTTGAAGAATTTCAACTTTAAAATTTGACCTTTTTTGACCTGAAAGTGACCTAACCTCAGCTATATTCAGATGAAAATGGCCTCAACTGACACGGGCGACACCGAATTCGAAATCTATGGCCTAAATGGACCATAAAACATGTGTCACGTGACCGACTTATGACATAAGATTTCCGTGACCTATGATGACCTGACCCTGACCTGAAAATCAAAGTACAAGTTTGGTACCCTCAGAGTATCTAAAGCATCTGTTCACGGGTGTGTAAACCAAAAATCAGCCTGATCTGACTTGTAAGACGGCAGCCACAGAGCCCAAAAGGTGAACAAGCCAAATATCGATAATTTTTACTTTGACCTAACCTGTGACGATGTCGGTGACCTCGAGGTCAATGAAATTTGGTTTCGTTCGACAGTTTTTCCGGGGCTATTAGATGCCGTTTGAATTTTGACGATCGGCCCAGTAGTTTCGGAGTAAGGAGATGGGGTCTATGAATAGCCCCCCCCCCCCAGTAGGGCGTGTTATACACAGACCCCAGTGGGGCGCGGGATAAGCGGAAAGTAAAGGTTCTGCTGCCGATTTCGGAATATTCCAGAACTGAGTCGCTGACGAGCTTCTACCTCCACAACCGATTAGTCTGTGACGCAACCTGCCCTTTGATCATTGGCTGTTACCGAATGACCCGGCACCGCTAGGTCACCTGGCTGGGCAAGTCGCAGTAGGAGTCGGCCGGTGAGACAGATTCTTGATCGCACGCTTACCCGGGATCACGGGACAATATGGGACAATACAGTTCAGTTCTGTTCTGTGCGGCGGCGGTGGTGACTGGTGTTAGTGGGTGTCTAAAAAAATAAAAATCGTAAAATGCCCCCCGGAACTGCCCCTCCTCTGGATCCGCCAGTGATCGTCACATTATGTAGTCAAAACCGTTTCACTTTTCAGCCAAAAATGTGACCACCCGTCCTACACGTATGTCTAGTGTCACCCGTTAGAAGAACACAGCTTTGTTTTAACAACCGTTACTAAAATTTACATGAAATATGAATATAAACGACAAATAGAGCCACTGCCTCGTCGATTTCGCATTACAACTAGTTCCGTTGCAAAACACCTAGTTCCGTTGCAAAGTAACTAGGTAGTTTGCATCCTAACTAGTTTTTTTTGCAAACTAACTGGACGGTCAGTTAGTTTGCAACGGAACTAGTTTCGTTGCAAACTACCTGGCCGGTCAGGTAGTTTGCAACGAAACTAGTTGCGTTGCAAACTAACGGATTTCGCATACTAACTGTAACATAGCTACAGCGAGCTTTCGAACTTTTCTGAGGTAAGGTCACGTTACCTGGTGACCTGACCTTGAATGACCGGGGTCTGAAATTTTCATAACATGTGCGAAAAAGATGTCGGAGCAGGTGTATCTAAAACAGCGGCGCTACGCGTCGCCGTTTTTGAGATAGGTATTCGCGAAAAACCTGGGGGAGGTGGGCGTAAAAACGCCCCCCCCCCTAGCACGGCAATGTTAAACGGTCGACATAGCGACTCGGACTGAACAAATACCTTTAACGTTTCAACGGTTGAATAAGGTGAGAGGATTGAGGAATGATTGCATCAGATTTTTCTTCTGTTTGTCGGTAGCTTAGGTTAAAGTTAATTTCGCAAGCTGTCCATAATCATCCCAGAGGGAAAATTCAGCGGCACATCGTTCGGATCAAATTAATACCATACATTCCCAAGCTTTGTTTTTCAGGCAAAATTCGAACAATTATTTAGAAAATATTATCGGTTGCCCTATTTACATCCTAGGTCATCTAATGTTAAGAAAGATCATGAGCGATTGTTTATACTACAATTTTGAATACATATGCTAGCTTCGTGTTCAAAGCATATTCTAAGCTCTAGATCCAATGTACAAAAAGGCATATGATCTGACCCAAGATCTGACCTAAAAACGACCAAAAGTCTGCCTTCATTTCCCGAAAACCAGCCCCCGTTCACGAGCTCCAGAATTCCTTTACCGTGATGTCATCACGGCGGAAGAATTTTCCTTCACCGATAGCAAAGCATGCAAATCATGGTGTGTTTCAGGCAGGCTGACGAGAAATCCAAGCCCTATATGTGTTCAAAAGACGTACCACTAAACCATTAGATTCGTCTCATTACGATAAATGGGGTTGAAATCGAAACATTCGGCCTATATTTAACTAAAATGGGCCAATCAAATGGTCCCTGCAACTCCTAATGAAGGATTTCCTCCTCGTTAAACATTTGTTCCTTGTGTTTTTTATCAACGACAGGGAAAATCCTTCACAATTGCTACCAGATTACCACCATATTCCCTCGCATTGCTGTTGCGCATTGCCTCACAAATAAGAGTTTTATGAAGTTTCTGCTAATTGAGTTGTCATATTTTGACTTATTTTGGCGATTGTTAATTATTTCAACACAGCATGGAATAGATAGCGTTCATAGTTTGCTGAAGAATATGGCTTTTGCTGAGTTATTTTTATTATTATTATTATTATTTCATATTCCCACTAACCACCATTCGGTGGGCATTACAGAGGGAAACACATTGACACACATAAACCATATACATACAATACAGGCAGCGCAGTGCCCTGTCATTCATGAGCACGTATAACGAAATCAAAATGCAGAACAAAAGCGATTTTCTATAACACAAAGTTTGATGAGACAGCGAAGCCTCATAAGTAACCGGCAATTATTACAACGAACAATGTGACATCACCGGAACAACACCACATACATATGCATCATTTTACCGCGTGATTTTCCAAAATATATTTTACAAAATCAGCTTTCGAATAGTTTCGGACATGAATGGGCAAGCTATTCCATAGTTTTGCACCACTGTAAGAGAAGGACGCTTTCTTCATTTCAGTCCTAGGTATAACCAGGTCAAGGTTGCCTGATTGCCTTGTTTGTCGGTCTGACTGTCTCTCTTTAAAGAGAGACACAATTAGTGGCGGCATACATTGAGGGATAAGTAGACATTGACGAACTGTTTTCAATACCGCGATTTTATGCTGTAAGGTAAGATCTCCACGCCAAGCCAGTCTGTGAGCTTCGCGACCTGCGATACGCTGTGCAAATTTAACTATTTTTCCTATTCTCTTCCCTTGTGTCACATTACAATTTCCCCAGAGAGCCATGCAAAAGCGAATATGAGGAAGAACAAGGGCATTGACTAGGAGGACAATTACCTTTAAGGGCATCACGCGACGAAGCTGGCCCAATCGAATTAGCATACCAGTACACTTTCGAATGACACCGTCAATGTGACTGCTCCACGTAAGGCAACTATCCAGCGTTACACCTAGACTAGTTAGCGATGGCTGTACGGGTACTGCAGTGTTAAAAATATTTAGACTCCTAACATTGACATTTTTCATGGTGACTTTGGAACCAAACACAACAACTTGCGTTTTGAGAACATTAAGTGCAAGTTGATTTCGTGAGAACCACTCAGAAAGTTTCTGAAGAGCAACATGAAGTTATTATCAAGTTATCTGTGATTTGGTGCGCCGTGATCGTAGCATTATGCAAATTATATCAACTTTTAAAATCAAATCAACTTTTGAAATGAAGTTCACAAGAAAAACCAATAGTTGTAGCTTACTGATTGTTTAAACATAATGATGCAAGATGTGTCTCCCAGATTGAACTCATTTCAATTGAAAACTGAAAATGCAAAACAGAAGATGGGCCTGCGGAGTCATTGAGATCACAAGGTGCTCAGTCTTGATTGTTGGTAGTTGAAGATGTTGAGAGAACTCGTGAATCTGCATACCAGGTCCTGACTTGCTTGATTGATCAAAGCTATTTTAATTGTCACAATTGTGTGTAGTGACTGTGCAAAGTGCTGCTGCGCAGGGGCGTAACTTTTTGGTTTTCGTTGGGGGGGGGGGGCAACGCTGTCAGGGGCGCCTTTTTAAGGGCATGGGGGCGCCTCCCCGTGACTGTCTAGAAATAAGTCTTATTTCAGTTTACGGTAGCATTTTTTTTTACCATAGCACGTTGTTTTTTGTGCCGTCGTGTTTTGGCACGTTATGTTGCAGTTTTGTTTCTGAAATAGCGCGCCAAAAGCGCGGAATTATTTTGAAACCAAATACATTTTGAAAGCAATTAGGGGACCAGAGACCGGGGGCGGGTAGTGGAATTGGGGACCAGGGTAGTGACGCCTTATTAAATAACGCATATGGTAGTTCTTCTAAAGAAACGAGACGAACTGATGAATTGACAAAAAGAAAAGAAAAAACAACTGATAAAAAGGCGAGATTAAAGAAACAAATCTGTAGAACTTTACCCCACGCAGAAGCAAGGGACGTTTTTACGCCTCCCCTTTTAAGTTAAGAACACACTTCATACTGCATCTTTTCCGCACGTGCTCTAGAAGCAAACCAGTGGCAAAAATTTGCCCTCATCGAAAAAAAAATAAAAAATTGCCCCCCCCCCGCCCGCGCCGGGCCGGGGGGGGGGAGGGAGTGAACACCTCCCCTGCGGTTTTTCGCAGATATCTCACAACTCCGCGCCGCCGTTTTTGGCACACCTGTTCATGCATCTTTTTTTACACATGTGCAAATTTCAGACCCAGAGCTCTCAAGGTCAGGTCACCAGGTCACGTCAAAAGACCTCACCTCAGAAAAAAGTTGCAGCCCTCGTCATAGCTACACCGACGGAACGATCGCCTTGAAACTTTCAGCGATTGATAAGAGTAACAGTATGTATAAAGTGTTAATCTCGGAATTTTGATATCAGTGACCTATGGTCAGGTCAATTTTGCAACCTCTCCATTACCTATAAGTCAATGGGAGAAAATTGAAATGAGCCTTTTTTGGACGAATGGTATTTAGAACCCTCTCAAACATCGTTTTATAGGTAAACATGATACACTGAATTGGAAAAAATGCACCTGTGACCCCTCTGTGTGCCCTTGAGGTCATCTCAGGTCATGAACGGTCACCACCAGTTTTTTGGCTGTAACTTTTGATAAAGGCGTGCTAGAGCGATGAAAACACGTCAGATGTATTCAGCTCGACGATACGGATCGACTGATATGCAACATGACCCTTTTCGGTCAGGTTATGACCTTAGCCTGAGGTCAAATTTTAAAAATGACCTTTCAAGGTCAACAAATAGTTCATTCGACGCGTCTCGACGAGAGGAACATGATGCTGCCAAAAGTAATGTCGTGACACTCTTGAGTCAAAAGTTATTGCCGAAAAACAGTTTTCGTGAAAACTGCTATTTTACAGTTTTTGCCCTCTGGAGGCTAAACCGTTGACCTGAGGTCAAATCTGAGAACAGTGATCAGAAAGGTCTGTAAAAGGGCTATCGAATGCGCTTTTCCGCGGCGCTGTAGCTCTACTGATCCCGAGTTAGCCGTTGCAATTTCCAAAATTGTTGAAATGGCCTACATTTGACCTTTGATGACCTCTGGCGACCTGACCTTTGATCTGACCCAAAAAATGACCGAAGTGTTTCCGTCATTATTTTTGACGCTCTTTCGAATGCTGCTTACTGCGTGTCGCTACGTGGCCCAGGAGCCGAGTTAGACCAGACACCCCCCTCCCCGCCCGGCGCGGAAGTCGCGGAGCACCAGCCCGGCGCGGGTTAATCCCAGGCTGAGAGCGTTCAAGCTTAGGTCACCCATATACCTCTGTATACCGAGACATGCAGAAGTCTGTGGCTCACCAGGTGATATCAAGTTATCACGAAATGATACAAATTACTCCTGCTTTGAACTAGAGGTGGCAAAACGTGAAAATTTTGGGAACCAGACTCGAACCAGACCCGGCTGGACATTTCTGGAACCAGTCGGATCCGGTCTAAGTTGGAATCGGAACCAGTTGAACCCGTTCCCCAAAAGTCAATTAATACAAACCGTTTGTAGAAATCATTAATTGCATCGTGTAAAACAGCCCTTTTCCCACTGATAATACGTATGAGCTACAGTGTGCAAAGGGGAACATAGATAGATAGATAGATAGTTTATTGACACTGCACTCTTGATAAAATACACACAATACATAAAATACAAAATTCTATACATAATGCAATACACTAAAAATATACATAAAAAGGATAAAACTCGAGTGAAAACGTGTCCATTAAAATAACAAAATACAATATGAGCACCGCGGACATGGCGAAGCACAATCTAAATACATATTATGAATCATACTTTTCAAGAATGTTCTTACATAGCCTTGCGAGATCTAAAGGGTGTGCATCCATAAGGACAGTTAGACCGGAAAAATTTAATCTGGGGAAATGTTCTCGAAGTGAATTTGATTCTGGGCAGTCTAAAAGTACATGTTTCTCTGTTTGCACTGACCCGCACGTGCACAGCCTTTCTGTCTCTGGTATGCGCGACCACCTCCCCGTTTCTATTTTTAACCTGTGTGAACCTAAACGGATTCTTGTAAAAGCGATGCGCTCGTTTTCAGGTACATTTGCCTCATACATACGGTGTCGCGCGACATTCTGATTAAACTCACGGTATGTTGTCATTCGCGTCGATGTTGATTCTAAAATTTTACAGCGTAAGGTTTCCATGTTTCTTTCTCTAAGTGACCCGATTTCTTCCGTTTGTAGGGAGTTGACATAACGGCCAGCTTGTGAGCCCGACTGCACTGATAAATGCATGGCTAACTGGGCGGGACTGCCCTCGAAATCATCTCGTGATGTCAGCTTTCCTAGAAATTTAATTTGGTTCTCTTTAATCACTGTCTTTAAGTCTGGGTATCCCAACTCTGCGTGAACAAGGTCACTGCTTGTCTGATTTCTGACTGACAATAGCTGTTTTTCCGCGGACAATACCGCCGTCGAGGCATGCTTAAAATCGTTGCAAAGCCAGCTTTCACAGCCATACAGTATTGCACTACAGAGAGCACTTTTGAATACCATCTCCTTGACAGGAAATGGCGCGTCTTTGTTTTTCTTTAAAAACGCGGAAAATTTCACTAAATGACTGCGCTTAAAATCTATGTGGGCTTTGACTTGATTACGCAAAGTTGCATTGCTGATTGGTGTTCCAAGATAAATGTACTCATCTATGTGACTGATGGATACGTTATCGAAAACAAAAGGAACAGTGTCCCCTGCGTTAATCGCCATAAACTTTGACTTCTGCGGGTGTATTTCCATTCTAATGGTGCCAACTTCGCGGTGCAATAGTGCTAGCTTTTGTTTCATGGCATCTCTGGATGTGGCTAAGACAACTGTATCGTCCATGAATAGCAGCGAATGGGTGTTACTGAGAAAACCGTCAGGTCCAAACGTCTTTATGGCTCTGACCGTACTGTTGATATAGAAAGTGAAAAGGGAACAGCTGTTTGCTGCGCCTTGTTTTACCCCAACCGAAGACGTAAATAAACCTTGCCCTAAGGCATTTTTGCTAGCCTGCAGACTGTTAGCCACTGCTGTTAGATATTTCATGCCGCACCCCTGATCAGCCAGTTTCTGCAATAGAATGCTACGATTCAACTTATCATATGCCTTGATATAATCGATGTACGCGATATACAGCGTTTGTTTCGTTTTCTGAGCGTAATCGATCAGTAGCCTCAGCGTGAATAAGTGCTCTGCACAGCTTCTGCCCGTACATACATGAGCAAATGTTTTCTTTCCATTCACTTCATATTTTGCAATCATATGTAGTGTATCATATGATGGATGATGATGTAAATAATAAACCAAATTATTACAAATGCATTCAAATATATTCAAAAAGACACACAAAGCTTTCGTTTCATGGAACCTTGATCACTGTGCAAATGAGTATAACAATCGCTGTAACCGTCTAAAAATTCTTTGAAATTAATCAGCCGCGTGTTTTCTTCTTCTGCTGGTCTACCACCGATTTTGCTGCCATTGACGACCAGAAGAAGAAAACACGCGGCTGATTAATTTCAAAGAATTTTTAGACGGTTACAGCGATTGTTATACTCATTTGCACAGTGATCAAGGTTCCATGAACCGAAAGCTTTGTGTCTCTTTTTGAATATATTTGAATGCATTTGTAATAATTTGGTTTATTATTTACATCATCATCCAACCTGTCATGGATACTAAACAAGTATCATATGATGTAAGGTATAAGGTATATATCATATGACCAATAAGGTATTGGCCAGAGGGACGCTTCATCCACCTGAAGGGGCACATTGATAAACGGATGGGGCGCCGCTCTGTGTGCGGGGGCATTAGTTATTAGCAAAACAGATGACATAAGACGTGCGTGTTGTCAGAGGGGCACCACTTTGGCTCGAGGGGCGCTTTTTTACCAATGGGGCACGCTATTTAGCTAAGTTTTTACATGCCGCAAGCGGCGCACCATCCCTGAGGAACGTTACACAAACGACTGACGACTCTCTCGACATGGGCATCAGAGGCACCCCTATAGACCTCACAGGCGTCTCTAATTCCCATTGAGGCGCCCCTTTGGGCTTCAACTGGAGCTCCTCTTTCTATGGGCCTCGGAGGCGCCCCCATTTGGCATGCAGTCTCCCCTCTTTCGTATTGGGGCGCCATTATGGCCTTAATGGGCGCCCCTTTTTCATGTGGGCGCCCCCTATAATATAGACCTCAGAGGCACCCCGAAGGGCCTCAGAGGCCAATAAGGTGCCCCTCTTTCGCATGCAGGAGCCCGTGTTTTGCATTGAGGCGCCCCTGAGGACTTCATGGGCGCCCCTCTTTCGCATGCAGGCGCCCCCAAGGCCTCAGAGGTTCCCCTCTCACGCATCCCATTTCCATAGGCGATGGCGCCCCTTGAAAGATGGCGCACGCGCTCCTATGACGCCGCTGGCCCGTGAGGGCGCCTTTCGGGCCTGGGGGCGCCCACCAAGGTTGGGGGGGGGGCAAACGGAATGTTGGGGTGGCAAAATTTCAAGTTGGGGGGGGGGGGCACCTGCCTCCCCAAAAGTATACAAAGTTACGCCCCTGACAATGAGGGGCTATGTGGATACCTAGAGGGGCGGCACCATTATATTGGTGGGTTCCTCTGACACTTCGAAGGGCGTCACTGACACTATAAGGGGCGGCACTAACACTTTAAGGGACAGCAGCATCATTTTGAGGGGCGCCACCAACTTGTTGACGGGCAGCACCATCACATTCAGGGGCGGCATCATCTTCTTGAGGGGCGGCATCATTTGCTTGAGGGGCGGCTCCATCACAATGAGGGGCTTTGTGGATGCCCAGAGGGGCGGCACCATTATATTGGTGGGTTCCTCTAACACTTCGAAGGGCGTCACTGACACTTTAAGGGGCGGCGCCCGCACTTTAAGGGGCGGCAGCATCATTTTGAGGGGCGCCACCGACTCGTTTGCGAGCAGCACCATCACATTCAGGGGCGCCACCGGCACTTTGAGGGCGGCACCATCACATTGAGGGGCGCCACCGATACTGAAAGGGGCGGCATCATCTTCTTGAGGGGCGGTATCATCACATTGAGGGGCTCCTCAGATGCTTAGAAGGGCGGCACCATTACATTGAGTGGGTCTACTAACAGATTTAGGGGCGGCACTGTCACATTGAGTTGCGGGATCATCACTTTCTGTTCGCACGCCGTTTGCAGAGACGTTGTCGTCGTATTTGTTGTCGTCGAACGGGCTGTATTTACTGCCGTGGTGCCGTAACTGCACACGAACAAAATAAAACATCTCAGTTTCGGTAATGTCAACACCACATTCATGACGTCATACAATATTTCTATCATGAATCGTTACTTATCATACAAATACAATTTCCCTTTGTTTATATCTTATCTGACGCGTTTCAAATATATTGTTTACTAGGTAACTTTCGTATCTTATCTCGGAACACCTTTAAATACAAAAATGCAAACACTTTCAGTCGCAGTGACAAGTGATGATTGCATACAATTTCTTACAGATAATGACAGTCTAAATCCCCAGTTCAGTTCATACCGACAAGTTTTGCCTCCCATGCGAAGTCTCAGCGTGCAAAACGGGTTCTTGGTCGCACCAACTTCGACCTCGTATAAGCGCCATTAGCACAACGCTGAAATGCACACAAAAGAGGAAAATATATCACAACTGTACCGATATACCATATCGTAATCGAATAAATAACACATAACTATCAGAATTATCGTTCATATGCGTTTGTGGTCGATCGACAAGCTCAACAAAAAATTATCCACAAATTTGGCGCAGCGCCAGATTGCCTTCGCAGCATCGCCATTTCCTTTTATCATGTGAAGCTGCTTAATAATCAACACATATCGAAATGACACACTTACAAGCTACATACAAACCAATACCTGTATCGAAATATCACTCACCCGTTGATATTCTACATAAAAACAAACACAAAGGCACAGACCACTGACCAACCGGCCATTCGTCTGCATTCGTCCCCCACGTGAGCCGGCCGAGCGCCGCGCAGCGGCCGTGACCTTCACAAGGTTCGGCCTTCAGCCGGCTCTGAGTAGAGCTGCCGCTTTACAGAAACACGAGAGCGCCGGTGCGCCGACGAGGCGGCGCCAACACTTTCTATAGACGGCTGCTTCACTTTAAGAGGCGGCATTATCATTTCGGAGGCCAGCAGCATCACTATGAATGACGGCACCTACTGTTAACGCCAGACCCCTTGAAACCCTAATTTTTCGCGATTGTTTTTTAATGCGCGGAAGAATTTCAACCATATTTAGGAAATAGCTGTTTCAAGACCTGCCGAAACTTTTTCTTCAAATACGTTTTGTTGGGCACTTGTCATTGACTCGTAATGTTAACTGTTTTTCCATACTGGATAGAGGCTTTCATACGTCATATGACATTAGGCTCCGCCCACGACTGCGGCATTGACCCGTGCCCATCAGCGACCTCTGTACAAACGACACCCCTGCCATCTGTAAAGGACTATGCATTTCGCTGACGCTTCACGTGCTATGTATCAATTGCAGCAGACGGTCAAGTAAATGTTAGGCTCTTGTTGACTCTCGTATATAGGACCAAGAGGCCATCACTCCTCAACCTACTATTCACACATGCTTCGAACAAACGTTAAAGATTCCTAACAAATACGATGCTCGATGTAGGATATATGTAGGTATGTTTGAAATACGAGCGAGCCTTATGATGTGAAGCGAAGGTAATTAATTAATTATTACGTTGTTCGATGGTTGCATAGCGATGTACAAATCAGCAACTACTTGATGACATCCGAAATCCCATTATCACATTAGTTATCTGCAACGCCATAGGCTTTAAATACCTACAGGTGAATATTTCCTAACCTTATGTCAGGTATATGCCATCTGCCCGTCATTTGCAGCTTATGAAAAATAAAACAAATATCAGCCGTCAGCGAACCTATCAGCATTGTACAAGCAATGCGCATTGAGCATTTATGGCTCCTCAGTCATCATGTCGCTCTTTGGGCACTGTCAGACAAGACGCTACGCACAACTCCGCCGGCTTTCGGCACCGCTCGACCGTCCCCGCTCCCCGCCACAGCGCGAGTACCGCGCGTCGGCCCGAAACCGCCGCAGGCCAAGACCAGGGGCGTAACTTTATATACTTTGGGGGGGGGGGGGCAGGTGCCCCCAACTTGAAATTCTGCCACCCCAACATCCCGTTTGCCCCCCCCCCAACTTTGGTGGGCGCCCCTTGGCCCAAAAGGCGCCCTCACGGGCCAGGGTCGTAACCACGCTCAACAGATCGTGGCGAGAAAAAAACTGCAATAGGAGCGTCATCCCTCAGGGGGGGGGGGGCGCCATCGCCTATGAGCTTGGGACCTCTGAGGCCATGGAGCGCCTACATGCGAGAGAGGGGCGCCTATGAACTCCATAGGGGTGCCTCAATGCAAAAGAGGGGCGCCTGTGATGGCAATAGGGGCGCCTGCATGCGAAAGAGGGGCACCCTATTGGTCTCTGAGGCCCTTAGGGGTGCCTCTTAGACCTATGATAGTATAGGGGCGACCACGTGCAAAAGGGGGCGCCAAGGAAGGCCATAGTGGCGCCTCCATACGAAAGAGGGGCGACTGCATCATGTATGCCAAATAGGGATGCCTTTGAGGCGCATTTTAGAAAGAGGACCTCAAAGGAGCGCCTCAATGGGAAAAAGGGGCGCCGGTGAGGTCTATAGGGGCGCCTCTGTTAGCCATATGGGCCGTTACATGCGAAAGAGGGGCACCTATGAGGCTTAATGGGGCGCCTCCATGCAAAAAGGGTAGGTCGTTTGTGTAAAGTTTTTGAGGGACGGTATGCCATTTGCGGCAAATAAATACTTAGCTAAGTAGCGTGCCCCATTCGTTAACATGCGCCCCTCAAGCCAAAGTTGGTGCCCCTCTGACTACACTTACGTCTTAAATCATCCCTTTTGCTAATAATGGCGACCCTCGCACCACAGAGTGGCGCCCTTCCGTGTATCAATGCGACCATTGAGGTAGTTGAAGCGCCCCTCTGACAAGTACCTTATGCCATCATCCTTGCTAGAATAGCGCCCCCAGTCCGCAGGCTGCCGATTGGCTCCTGAAGGCGCCCTCGTGCCAGTTTTGGTGCCCCTCTGCACTGAGTAATGAAATGTATGTGGCACTCGCACAGTGAGGCGCCTACCGATTTTAAGAGCGCTACTCGAGTCATAACCATCGCCCCTCTACGTATACCTATAGAGGGGCCTGGATGCCATATAACACACTATAATGTGTTATGGCATCCCTGCTGCTAAAAGGGCACACTTAGCTATAAGGCTAGCGCCTCAACGGCTCATACAAGCACTCTGCAAGCCAAAGTTAGCGCCCTTCTGACTTATATCATTTCTTTTGCAAAGTACGACGTCGCCTCTCGTTGGACAGGGTGGCGCCCCACCAGTTTATCGGCGCGCCTTTAGCCACATGAACCGCTCCTCTGGTCAATGCGGTCAATACCTAATGCCATCGCTGCAGCTAGAACGGCGCCCCTATTTCGGTGCTAGAACAGCGCCCCTCGAGGCTCTTTTGACGCCCTTCTTCAGTGCGTAATGACATTTACATATGTGGTGAAGAGCGGCGCCGCCGCCCTTGGCGCTGAGTGGCGCCCCACTATTTATTAATGCGCCCAGCTACAGTCTTTGAAATCGTCCCTCCGGGAAATGTGTTATTATCTTTGCGGTAAAACGGCACACTTAGCTAGTTGGAGAGCCTCATCGGTCAATAAAAGCGCCTCTCGAGCCAATCTCGACTATAATAGATATTAGGTAACCCCTTTGCCTAGTCTCCATGACCTATACTAACATCTTTAACTACACTAGTGTCTAATGTCGTTTCTTATGTAGGCGCGGTGCCCCGCGCCCGTCAGGGTGGCGCCTCAACAGTTAATTAACGTGCCCCATGAGGCAGTTGAAGCGCCCACTCTCCAATACCTTGTCATTGCTGTTCCCAGAACGGCGCATCCTGACGGACGTCCCATTGGTCCCTCCCAGAGGGAACTCTCGAGCAAGATTTGGCACACCCCTCTCGGAAGTGCATAGTGACATTTCTGTGTTTTAGAACGGCGCCTGGTGCTCCACCTATGTACTCATCAAAGTCTCAGCATGATTCTATAGCCCGTCCAATTCTGAAACCTCCGGTTTTGTTCTGCTCCGATGGGATACCCGGTCGGTAAATAATGACCCGGGAAGCACCCTCCGCCGCCCCCTTTTCAGAATTTGGTCATTTATTTCTCACAGAAAATCTCCTCTGTTAAAATAATGGGGAAATGCGCGTTTTCTCAGCGTGCGTGCCACGTACCACACCACACCCGGCACCCACGTGATTTAAAGGTAGTGTGCCACCTTTGAAAGATTTCCCGTTTTATTTTTCCTAGGATAAGAAGCTTCTGTTTTTACCTAATATCGCAAAAAAATCAAAAATGGGCCTGGAATAGTGCCTTTTTCGCCTAAAAGTTTATCGGTTTTTAGATATGTATAACAACTGTAGTGGGCTCACCTGCAAACAGGCGTCGGGCAACAATCGCGAATGCGGCGCACTTGTGACAATAAGCAAAGGTCATTATAGTGTTACGACCATACGACGTACGGGAATGAGTTATCAGCTGTCTAATCGTAGACAACACAATGTCGAGCCTTAAACTGTAAGCCTGTATTGGTATTGTTTCTTAAATTTGGCTGTCGAACATTAATTTGTGGTTTGAAATATGATTTTATGTAAAATAATTGATATGAAACAGCCGTCTCTTAAGTTATGACCCCATTACACCACACGCAAGTGGCAGAAATGACAATGATCAGCTGACGCATTTTTCTTGGCCGAAGTCAGAGCGCGCGGCCCGACGCACCACGCGTATTTGGAAATTCCGACCTCGACGAGCATCAGAAGCCACCTAACAGGCGTGTTCGAAACCGCAGGAGATGATGATGAACGGGTTTATCGAAACTTGATTGGATGAGCCTATCGGCAATAGCGATTTTAGTGTGTGCATTTATTGTTCATAGTGGTGTGAAATGTGGTTGGGGTACGACCGACAACCCGTCGGGGCGAATTTCGCACTGGGGTACTCAAAATTTGAAGAATTTAAGACGTTTCCATAAGTTTTGAAGGTATGGATAAGTTCTAAAAATCCGGTTCTCCTTATCCGGGTCATTAACTCCATATGGTCCAAGAAAGCTGGCACACTACCTTTAAGATTGGGGAAGGCACCGACCAATAACGTCATCTTACACCCCGTGCAGATTTAGACCTTTCGTCACCATTCACCAACCGTTTGTCATGGTTCATATCTACAGGAAATCATGGGAAACATGAAATATGAGCTATCAACGTTTCATAAACGTGCACCTTGTCGCGTTTACGTCCTGCATAATCGTTTTTTATCTCGTTTTTTTTTTAATCGGCTGCTTTCTCATTTTTCGGGTCATTTCATTCCATCTGTTCATCCTTTTTAGAAGCACTACGGACTACCATGTTCGTTAGAGTGTAATAGGGCGTCACTACTATCAGTAGCGGCGGAACACCTTCAATTAACCCGCGCCGGGCCGGTGCTCCGAGATTCCGCGCCGGGCAGGGGGGTGTCTGAACACCCCCCTTCTAACTCGGCTCCTGGGCCAGGTAGCGACACGTGGTAAGCGGCAATCGAAAGAACGTCCAAAATAAAGACGAAAACACTCGGTCATGTTTTGGGTCAGGTCAAAGGTCAGGTCACCAGAGGTCACCAAAGGTAAAATGTTGATTATTTCAACATTTTGGAAACTGCCAACGGTTATCTCGGGAACCGATAGAGCTACAGCGCCGCAGAAGAGCGCATTCGATAGCCCTTTTACAGACCTTTCTGAGAGGTGTTCTCAGATTTTACCTCAGGTCAACAGTTTAGCCTCCAGAAGGCAAAAACTCCAAAAATAGCCGTTTTGATTAAAAACGCTTTTCGGCAATAACTTTTGACCAAAAAGAGCCATGACATTACTTTTGCCAGCATCGTGTTCCTCTCGTCGAGACGCGTCGAATGAACTATAATTTGACCTTGAAGGTCAACTTGAAAATTTGACCTCAGGGCAATGTCATGACCTGACCGGAAAAGGTCATGTTGCATATCAGTCGATCCGCAACGTCGAGTCGAACACATCTAAGGCGTTTTCAGCGCTCTAGCACGCCTCTATCTGAAGTTATTAGCGAAAAAACTGTCAGATTCTGTTCGTGACCTGAGATGACCTCGGGGACATAACGAGGGTTCACAGTTGCCATTTTCCGGTTCAGTGTGCCAATTTTACCTACATCTCGATGTTTGAGAGTGTCTAGAATAGCGTTCGTGCAAAACAGACGCTTTTCAATTTGCTCCCATTGACTTATAATGGAGAGGCCGCAAAATTGACCTCACTTTAGGTCACTGATATCAAAATTCCGAGATATACATCTTATAGATAATGTTGCTCTAATCAACCGCTGAAAGTTTCAAGGCAATCGTTCAGTCGGTGTAGCTATGACCAGCATTTTTTGTGAGGTGAGGTCACTTGGCGTGACCTGGTGACCTGACCTAAGGCGACCTGAGTCTGTAATTTTCATAACATGTGCGGAAAAGATGCACGAACAGGTGTGCGCCGCCGTTTTTGAGATATCTGCGAAATACCGCAGGGGGTGTTCAAACACCCCCCCCCCCGGCCCGGCGCGGGTTAAGGGGGGGGGGACTGCCGACTTTTGGTCCCATTCTTTCCATGCAACGCCATAGGGCTAATGTTAAAATGCCTAAATCAAAGAGGGGCACGGTGCCCCGGTGCCCTCCCTGTTCCGCCGCCTATGACTACTATGGTAATTCCACAACTCGCCCGCGGTTGCTGACCCCCAAATTGCTTTCAAAATGTGCTTGGTTTCAAAAAATTTCCGCACCTTCGGCGCGCCACTGCGGAAGCGAAATGCTGCAACACAACGTGCCAAAAGACAACGGCACAAAATACAATGTGTTTGGTAAACGTAAAAATGTTGCCGTAAACTGAATTAGGACTAATTCGTAGAAAGACACGGGGAGGCGCCCTAATGCTCTTAAAAAGGCGCCCCTAACAGCAGTGCCCCCCAACAAAAAACAAAAAGTTAAGCCCCTGGCCAAGACCACAGAGGCGGGGCTTAGCTGTGACGTCATAACGTATCACAGACTGACTGGTGATCGCCCCTACACACCGGGTGAAAATCTTGCTCGAAATATAACATTACGAGTCAATGAGAAGTGCCTGAAATAATGAAATAGCGACAAAATTTCTAAATTGTAAAAGTTTCGGCAGGTCTTGAAGCGGCCATGTCCTGAGTTTGGTTGAAATTCTTCCACGCATTAAAGAATAATCGCGAAAAATTAGGGTCTCAAGGAGTCTGGCGTTAACAGTAGCCTGCATGTGCGTGCTGCATCCTAGAAGGGGTGGCAACTGAGTCGGCAAACGGCTGTCAATGGGTCGGCATTTTCCGTGACTGGGTCAGCAATTGCCGACCCAGTTAACATGTTAAAATACGCCCTAGTTATACTTCTATAGTTTTGATGGTTAAAATCAATTTTTGTTTAGAAATTAGAGTTAGCAGTTTTGTAGCGCTGTTTATTTTACATCTTTTTTATCTTGAATATCTTTCGTTATCTTCAAAACTGTAAGCGTGACAGCTCTTCCCGCTAAACCTTTTATTGGGTCGAAACAGGGCTGCGGAGTCGGAGTCGGAGTTGGAGTCGACAGTTCTGCCCGGAGTCGGAGTCGCCAAAATCTTACCGACTCCGACTCCGGAGTCGGAGTTAACGCTGCATGGCTCAGCGTCATGCACTGCACCTATTTAACCCTCGTCCGTAGGGTGAGGTGCCTAATTAGGAACCCCCTTAACCCGCGCCCCAGTGGCAATCTCAGTCAACTTCGCCCTAGTGGGGGGGGGGGGGGGCATATGCTACCACCCACCTCTAACTCAAAAACTATAGAGGGCTAGAAAGACGCGGTAAAAAGCAGTCGATAGCTCTTAATGCGTACGTTTGAAAGTATTTCGGTCATTTTTCATCTTAGAGCAATATTGGGGTCACTGAAGGTCATCAAAGGTTAAAATTTGTCAAATGTCATTATATTTTTCAGAAAACATGAATTTATCTCAGGAACTATGATAGCTAGAAAAACGCATGGAATAGCAATCGATAGCTTTTAAACTCTTCTTTCGATAAGGTTATCATCAAAATTGACCTCAGGTCAACGGTTTAGCCTTCAGAGGGCAAAAACTCCAAAATAGCTGTTTTTACGAAAAGTGTTTTTCGACAATAACTTTTGACTAAAAAAAAAGCCAAGACATTTCTATTACCAGAATCATGTTCCTCTTGCCAAGACGCATCAAATGAATTATAATTTGACCTTGAAAGGTCAACTTGAAAATTTGACCTCAGGTCAAGGTCATGACCTGACCGGAAAAGGTCATGTTGCATATCAGTCGATAAGTCTCGGCAAGACAAACACAATGAGACCATCCCCAGCGTTCTATGTCTTTCCATTCGAGAGTTACTGGCAAAAAGCTGTTTGTAGCCTCAAATGACCTCGGATGACCTTTCTAGAGGCTATCAGCAAAAAAGACACCTTGGTCGTCACGGGTGGTCCAAATCATTGTAATTCTGAAATATTTGGACTGTTCCTATGCGTACACACGGATTTAGAGGCATTTTCATTTTTCTCCATTGACTTATAATGGTAAGGTCACGCCACTGGTCTGCCCTTAGGTCACGGATATGAAAAATCCGAGATATACAAATTATAGGCGCCTATAACATCATGCAATCCACCAAGTTTAAAACCTTTCTGACAAACACTGCAGGCTGGACATGATTGCAAACTTTTTAGGTTTGGTCAGTAAACTTGACCTGGTGACCTGACCTGACATGACCTGGGGTAAAAATTTCACAAATTGTCCAAATTGATGTACGGTTTTCCAGGGTATTAGTCGTTGGTCGCTCGGCGAGCGGGAGGGCAACCAGTTCCGCCCCTGTATCGCGTGACCCCTTGCTCCGCCCAGTTACGCACGAGCGTACAGTAGGTCTATTAACCCTATTAGTGGCAGGCTCCTGGCTACCCCATATTAGTGGCAGGGGGGGGGGCTGTTTACGACCCCCCCTTGATATCTCGAGATCTAACCGGCCGATTTTCAAAATTCAAACGGCATTCGATTTGGCTCAACGAGATCTACATTTCTAAAAAAAATAAAATTAAAAAATGTCAATAGGGGGGTAGAGGGGGGTCAAAACGGGCAAATTGCAGATACATTTTAGACTGTTTATCACGGCCAGGTTTCTGAACCAATCTTAACACAACTTTTGCCGATCGATAGAGAATGAACCAGGAATTCACATGGATACTAAAAATATGCATTTTCAAAAATCATAGGCGGATACAGATCATTGAAATTGGGGGTACACAAAAAGTATAGTAAATAAGGTTTTTGTTGGTACTGTTTCTAAAAAGGGTGGCAATGGTCTTGTTATGTTACAATTTTCTTATGAGAGAACGACTAAAATTGTATTGGTCATGCATAGGCGGTGTCAGGGCACCTATGTTGGAAGGTAAAAAATAACCCCCCTTTTTGGACGCCTGGATCCGCCTATTATAGCAAAAACGTGTCAAAAGAGGATGCACAATAACTTTGTATATGTTATCACATGATACCTTTCATTCACTGTTCGTAAAACTGGTGCAGCATCGTGATCTTCGCCCAAATGACTCGCTTCACGAATAGGACCCCCAATTCCCAGTGCTCTGGAGCCGCCCCTGGTAAAGTTATGAACTTGAAATTTTCAGGGAATGTGCCCAATTTAGTTTTAGGAAAAGTCAGAAAATTTCAGCATCGTAGCTTCAGCGGTTTCGGAGATATTCCCGAAAAACCTGAGGGGTGGATAAAAACAACCCCCCCTGCCACTAATAGGGTTAACCCGCAACCGCCTGGGGGGGTCGGATCCGATCCCCCCCCCCCCCCCTCCGTTTTTCTTGAATAACTCATGAACCACTTTCGCTATCGGGGCGTTCCACGACAAATCGACAAATAAAAAATTAAATTTGCACCCTCATATTTTATTTTTCGTTGAAAACTGGTGTAAGGGATTGTGATGGGCGTGGAAGCCAGCTGTGGCAAGGATTTTTTTCTCCGAACAACGGTTTCCGAGATATAGCCTCGGGCAATTCCAGCAGGTCGCGCTGCAGCCCTATGTTTGGTGGCCTATAACTCAGAAACTATTGGTTTTCTACGATAAAAACTTTATATGGTTCAACTCACAATCAGCCAACAAACATTTTGGCTATCTCGGATTTTCAATTTTTGAAAACTTTGATCACGTGACCTTTTGACCTATTTTTCGAAGTGACCTTGATATTTTCCCCACTGAAAGTTGCAATTTTGTCTGATGACGATTAAAGCCTTATCAATTGTCATTCATATGCGAAAATAATATATGTATGTATGTTGACCTCGAAAGGTCGAAAGGTCAAAAGTTGACCTTAGGTCACGTGACCTAAGGTCAACTTTTGACCTTTCGACCTTCCGAGGTCAACATACATATGTTTCGATGCGGATCGACGAGAGGATCACGATGGTGCTATTAGTTTGTTCCTAGCTGGGATACCTTGAAAGTTATTCGAGAAAAACTTCATATATATGTAGTGCCGCAATTTTGACTTCCTTTTTGCTCCTGTGACGTCATCTTTGACCTGACCTGAAAATGACCTCAGTAAAAATTATAGACCTTATCCATTTGTACCCTGCGCCGTTTACCGCTTGTCGCTATCTTGCTTTATTCTCGAGATCTCGCTGTCGCTCCCGCTCGTAATAATGGACAGGTCATAAAAATGACCTGACCTGAGGTCAACGCAGGGCGATATCCACTTTTTTATTTTCGCATATGAATGACAATTGATAAGGCTTTAATCGTCATCAGACAAAATTGCAACTTTCAGTGAGGAAAATATCAAGGTCACTCTTCGAAAAATAGGTCAAAAGGTCACGTGATCAAAATTTTCAAAAATTGAAAATCCGAGATAGCCAAAATGTTTGTTGGTTGATTGTGAGTTGAACCATATCAAGGTTTTATCGTATAAAACCAATAGTTTTTGAGTTATAGGCCGCCAAACATAGGGCTGCAGCGCGACATCCAGGAATTGCCCGAGGCTATATCTCGGAAACCGTTGTTCGAAGAAGAAAATCCTTGCCACAGCTGGCTTCCCCGCCCATCACAACCCATTAGACCAATTTTAAGCAAAAAAGAACATATGAGGGTGCAGGGCACTTGTCGATTTGTCGTGGAACGCCCCTATCTACTTGAAACTTGGCATACCTTCTCCCCCATCAATTTGACGTCTCCTGTGCAATTTTTAAGAAAAAATTTCCAAAATTTTTTGAGATATATCGATTTTAGTGATGTAACTACATGGCGTTTTTAGTCAAAAAGTGGTAAATGTTTAAAAAATCGCCAAAAATCAGGGTTTAAAGCAAATTGCAAATTAAGGACATGAAAAGACGCAGCTCAACGAGTTCTTTAAAATGGCTATCTCGGATTTTCCATAAAATGCGTTTTTCACCCCTAAAAATTCAAAAAACTATATTTTTTGGAAAACAGCTAATAAAATCCAAAATTTTGGGAATTTCCAAAAAAACTGGAGTATATGTTGTAGAGCTCTATTAGAACATTAGATGCCCCAAATTTCAACTTTCTATCTTGATTTTTGACCCCCAAATTGTAAAAAATAGCTCCAACATGCATAGGGCATGGTGACGTCATAAGCATTTTCGTGAATTAGAGGCACTTCTGAACATCGCACGTGAAAACAAATGGCACCACTAGATTCCTGGGGCCAAGGTCGTAAGTGCATTTTTATGTCAAAAATAAAAAGTTGAAAAATTGACCTTTTTTCTCAGCCCTCGTATAGTATAAACGATTTTTTATGCTTTCAATGCACACTTATCACCAGCACAGTGACTTGGGGTCACATATAACCATTACCATCGGATTCGGCGTGAAAAATAAGCCATAAAACATGTGTCGCACGCCCATGTAGCAGAAAATGAAAATCGTGACCTTTCGTGACCTGACCTGACCTTGACCCGTACTTAGTATGACCCCTATACGCACATGGTACCTTCACTAGGCCTTTGAGGTCATTTTTGGTGAGTTTCGAGCAGCAGCTATCGATTCCGCTGTCCGTAAGCCTAATCTTGCAAAACTCCTGAATTTGACCTTTGACCTGACCTTGACCCGAAAGTTGACCTCAATCTTAAAATCTTAAGAGTGCTTTGGGAAGGGCTCGTAGAGACCTTTCGAACGCCTCCTCGCGGGGCTCGATACGACCATTGGTTCTCGAGATAACAGGGGGGGGGGGTCGGATCCGACCCCCCCCCCCCAGGCTGTCGCGGTGCCGGGTTAAAAAAGTCCCCAGCACCAGTGGGCGCTGCCTTCGCTGAGCCGAACCCCCGTCCGCCCGTCCCATATCGCGCCGGGCTCAGGTCAGGTAGGGTCAGCGGGACCGCTCGGTCCGGCCCGCGGGCGGTGGACGGGCGACCGGTAACGCTTTCCGCCAGCCAGCTGTAGAATCCAACAAACGGGACGGCCACCGCTCAGCGCAGCGAAACCGGTGTTAATCAATGGCAGTAGATGTTCATGGCCACAATGATTATGAGATAGTCATTGTTAGCCCGTGCCCCACAGGAATGCCTAGACTCTCAAGCCCTGTTGGAGTGGAAATGGGGATTAAGCATCATTCTTCGGTGTAGCTATGACGAGCATTCTTATTTTTTTCTGAGGTGAGGTCACTTGGCGTGACCTTGTGACCTGACCTAAGGTGACCTGGGTCTGAAATTTTCACAACATGTGCAGAAAAGATGCACGAACAGGTATGCCAAAAACGGCGGCGCTCTGCGCCGCCGTTTTTGAGATATCTGCGAAAAACCGCAGGGGGGGCGGGTGTTCAAACACCCCCCGGCCCGGCGCGGGTTAAAATTTCATGACCCTGACCCAAATGACCTTTGACCTGTGACCAACCTTTTTTCCGAGACCATGTTTGGCCGGAATCGCGATTCGGCGTATGTCGGCTCGCATTAGCCGCGCGTTTGCAAGCTTTTCGTGGTTTCAAGCGTTCAAACATGTGATTTGATGTTGCTCCCATACATTAGGGTGGGTTTCAAGGTCACCTGAAGGTCAAATCAGGTCATTGACCTTTGGTGACCTCGGGTGGCGTCGGTTCACTTTTTCGAGTTTTACATGTTATTAGGCTAGTTTTTGGAGCTGAATTCGAATTTAGCAACCATTTGAACATTTACGAAGTAATTTTGGTGCCTTCGTAACATGTTACGAAGCTGCCAGAGGCGGTTGACACGTATTACGAATACCCGTCACAAACCCTACCGGTTGACCTGACCTGACCCGACCTGGTCTAAATGCTTAAAGACATCATCTCTGATCAAAACTGACACGATATTCGTGATCAGCACCCCGGAAAACCACAAATCAGTCACACTTTACGACTTTCTAACAGGTCCCGATTTTCCCGGTTTTCGGGTGATTGACCTGACCTGGAAGGTCACCCGATCGTAAATCGTAAATCGTAAATCGTTTATCAGGGCTGATCCACAGGTGGCTATTACGGCCCAGTCAATACAAGCAATATGAGAGTACCTAAGTCATAAAAATCATCATAGTAAAAGACACACAAAATGTACAATAGTACTAAAAAAACACTCAGGTGGCGACATATCTCTATCGGAAGAACCGCATCAGCTGTGCCCTGGAGGCGGTCCCTGTCACCTCTCGCGGCAGCCCGTTCCAAGCCGCCGCGGCTCTGTACGGGAACTGCCGCCGAGCCACCGCCAGGCGGACTCGGGGCAAGTCGATCACCGCCTAGCCCGCAGCGGTGGCACGCGTGGCCCTCTCTGAGACGACGGCTCGTGGGCGAAACATTGCCCGTAGCGAGTCAGGGGCACCAGCGGCATACAGGGCGCGATGCACATTCACTGCGTCCCTGCGCGCGATCACTTCCCCAATGTTGGGCCAGCCGAGCGCGCCGAGAGCGGGGGTGATGCGGTCAAATTTACGGAGACCAGAGACCAGTCGTGCGGCAAAATGTATGACCTTCTGCAGTCGGTCCAGGCGGGATTTGGAGGCACCACCCCAGACTGACGAGCAGTACTGGAGGTGGGGGAAAACATGGGTTTGGACAAGGATTTTAAGGATGTCTGGGGATAGGTGATGACGAATTTTGAATAATGATATGAGGATTGCGTTGCACCGGCGGATGATGGAGGATATGTGTGACTCCCAGCTCAGGGTTTGGTCGAGGAGAACGCCCAGCACTTTGACATGTTTTGTTGGCCGTATAGTTACATCATTTACGTTAATGGCGAAGTCTTCAACTCTATCAACTGAATTTTGCGTGCCGAAAAGGGTGAAACAGGTCTTCTCCCCATTCATTTTCAAACTATTCAAGCTGAACCAGTGCTGGAGGTGCTGGATGTTCTCCTCGGCCCGGGACTTCAGCACTTGGATGTCAGTGGGATTGGAGGGTGCTGAGTCCAGGATTTGGGTGTCGTCCGCGTAGGATATGAGGCGGCCATGGGGGAGGAAACAGGTTAGGTCGTTGACGAAGGTGAGGAAGAGGATGGGACCCACGATGGACCCCTGGGGGACGCCGTGGGAGAGTGGGAGTGCCGTTGAGGAGCGGACAAGTTGGGAACGGCCGGAGAGGTAGCTGCTGAACCAGCGGGATGAGATGCCATACCACTCGAGCTTGTTCAGAAGCACCGAGTGATCGACACTGTCGAACGCCTTGCTCAGGTCGATTGACGTTACCGCCGCGACGTCACCGTCATCGATCCTGCGAGCCGCCCATTCGACAACGTCGAGTATGGCATCTTCGGTGGAGTGGGATGGGCGATAGGCATGGGTGTAGTTTTCCAAAATCATTGGGGGTGCTCAATAGCTTTCAGAAAGGCATGCCATAGTTTTTGTAGTTTTTTTTTAGCTGTTCTTTTTTACTGTAGCCATCAGGCATCATGCAAGAAATGATGTTAAATCGGTTCGAGAGCTTGTTTTAATAGCGCCACTGTAAAACAATTTTGGCTTACCCAATGCATTAACCCTCGCCGGACCTATTGGTTTTCTACATACGCGCCGGCCGAGGGGGGGGGGCGGGTACGACCCCCCCCTCGCCGTTTCGCCCCTGGTGGAGCTAGCGCGTCGCGGAAAAAACGAGCGTGTGCGCCGTTACGAGACGCAGAGATTGGTACCCGATTTTAAGGTCCTAGGTCAACCGGTGACCTCTGAGGTCAGGTCAAGTGCCCCAAGGTACGGTTCAGTTTTTGGTGAATAACTTCGCAAAAAACGGCCGCAGAGCGCCGATTTTGGCAGCATCGTGTTCGCCTCGCTCAGGCGCGTCGAATGATATACTTTTTGTCCGGGTCAGGTCAACTTGGGGTGTTGACCTCAGGTCAAGGTCAGGTCAGCACCCCCAGGTCACGAAGTTGGTCGAAAGAGGTCATGTCGCATATCATTCGATTCGGCAGGCCTTCCTGAGTCCATTGGTGCCTTCCCCGACTCGCTAGCTCAATTTGATCCAGAGTTATTGACGAAAAACTAATTTGACCTTGATGACGTCATAAATGACGTCACGCAAGGTCAATATTGCAAAAGTGACGCATCTAACCTTGCAAGGAGTGCATCAAATCACGATTCTGTGTGCTTGAGATAGTTGCAGATCGTTCCCGGCGCCAGAATAGCAGTTTTCATTTTTCCCCATTGACTTATAATGGTGAGGTCACGAAAATGACCTGACCTCATATGACCTTTAGGAAAAATCCGAGATATACAAGTTGTGGGACTGATAATGGATACTAGATCCTGCAAGTTTCATTTCCCAGTGACATCTCCTCTGGCAGTGAGGGCGTTGCGAAGTTGCGACATCTGAAGACCGTGCAGAGGTTCACTTATGACGTCATAGGTCAGTGACCTGACCTGACCCAAAAATGCGGTTGGTGTCAAAAGATGCGGCTTGGATCAAAGGTCAGGTATGCCAAGTTTCAGCTCTCTATCGCCAGCGTGTTCGGAGCTATCGCGAAAAAACCCTATGGGGGGGGGGGGGCGGCACCCGCCCCCCCCCCCTCGGCCGGCGAGGGTTAACCCGCGCGGGGCTGGGGTCTCCAGCCGAACGCGCGGGGCTGGGGGGGGGGGGTAAATTTTACCCCCCCTGTTATCTCCCGAACTAATGGTCCGATTTGGAAAATTCAAACGCCAATCGAAAGCTCTCGTCACGAACTACTAAAAACATGTACTTTATTTAAAGTTTGAGGTCAAGGTCAAGGTCAGGTCAAGGGTACAAATTGCAAGTTTCTACAGTATCGGCCTTGCACCGTAGTTGCCGAAGAATGGAGTCATGGACTGAGACTGATCGCCCAAAACGTGTTCTTAGGCTACCAAGACAATATTCGTTGCATACAATATCATTCAGAGGTCAAGGTCAAGGTCAGGTCAGGTCAGGTCAGGTCACCAAAAAACAAAATATAGAAAAGGGCATGTGCGACACATGTTTTATGGGTCATTTTACTCATAGAATTCAATAGGCACACTCAATAAGTGATATGGACCACCTCTGGATGAATTTTAGGTCGAGGTCAGGTCAAGGTCAGGTCAAGTGAGGTCAAATTTTGAAGTTGGTTGTTAAGGCCTAAAAAGGTGTCTATCTGATGCAGTTTTTCACGGCGAATCGAATGGTGCTATTTTCGTTTCCGTACGAGGTCTAGAACTTCCAAAAAAGTCATTTTTCAAAAAATTTGTGTGTCGTGACGTCATAAAATTTTGAATAACTCCCACATTTTTGAACCGATTCTTCTAAAATTTGGTATGTTGGTGCACATAGACCACTTCTCTGACATATATTCCGGTTTTTTCGATAGACTCAAAATTTTGGATTTTATATTGATTTTCCCAAAAAAATCAGTTATTTGAAAAAATTTAGGCCAAAATCCAAAATTTTCAAAAAACCGAGATAGCCATTTGATAGACAAAGTAAAATTACGTATAACCTTTTTTGTTACGTCTTGATTCCTTTAAAAATGAAGATGTTAGCGGCGTTTGAACTTTTGCCGTTTTTGAGGCGAAAATGGCGAACATGACGTCACTAAAACGTCAATTTCTCAAAAATTTCCCGACGGATTTCGCTCAAATTTTCAGGGAACGTGTCAAATTGATGTAAGAAAAGGTACTGAAAGTTTGGCGGCGCTGCGCGCCGCCGTTTTTGAGATATCGCAAAAATTCGCGAGGGGGGGTAAAATTTACCCCCCCCCCAGCCCCGCGCGGGTTAACCCGCGCGGGGCTGGGGTCTCCAGCCGAACGCGCGGGGTTGGGGGGATAAATTTTACCCCCCTGTTATCTCCCGAACTAATGGTCCGATTTGGAAAATTCAAACGCCAGTCGAAGGATCTCATCACGAATAACTAAAAACATGTACTTAATTTAAAGTTTGAGGTCAAGGTCAAGGTCAGGTCAAGGGTACAAATTGCAAGTTTCTACAGTATCGGCCTTGCACCGTAGTTGCCGAAGAATGGAGTCATGGACTGAGACTGATTGCCCACCAAAACGTGTTTGGGCCTGACCTTGGCCATGAGTTTGGCAGGCCAGATTTTGTAATGGACCATTTTGAGTCAACTTTGAGAAATACATAACGTACAACGGTGGTAAAATCGTTGCTATAGGTATAACACAGTTTACCCGCTCCGGGTGTGAGGAAGGGATGTGGGGCAATGAGTGCACTGACGTGGCGCCCTCGGAGGGCCGGTATGGGATTAAAGCTCAGCTACACAAAACACACAAAGGGCTACACACAAAGGGCTTGTGTGATGCCTTCAGTTATCGGTGGCACCCTCAGAATCACCGGCGTAGGGCCCTCAGAGCCGCCGGTAAGGGAGGCACCGGTGTGGGGCCGCCATGCAGGTGCCGGTGTGGGCGATCAGAGGTGCTAGTGTGATTCTCTCAGAGGCGCCGATGAGGGTCCTTACAGGCGTTGCTCCGAGCCCTCATAGACGCTGGTGTAGAGCCGTTACAGACGGGTGTGGGGCCTTTAGAGCTGCTGACGCAAACTCTACAAGCCGGCAAGGGGTCCTTAGCGGGCTTAGGCCGGCAGAAGAAGTCCTGCGGGGTCCTAAGAGACCGGCATGGTACTGTCAGACGCTGATGGGGCCCTCAGGGTCACCGTTGTGGGGCCCTCAAGTCATCAGTGGGTGGCCTTTAGATGCGCAGGTGTTGGGTGGGACCTCAGAGCCGCCGATATAGGGCTTTAATAGGCACTGGTGTAGACACTCAGTTGGGGGTGTGAAACCCTCAGAGACACCGGTGTGGGCCCTCATAGGCACCGATGAGGGCCCCCACAGTTGCCGTTATGGGGCCCTCAGAAAAATAAGTGTGGGACCATCACAGGTGGGAAATGCCCCTAGAACTGTCCCCTCATAGGCCGGTAAGACCTCTCAGGAGCCAGTAAAGGCTGAAGCAGACTCTTTCCGCGTTCAGGAAATCGCATGCGAGAGCCTATTCAAATACATTGTAATTCCTCTCGCATCAATCGCTCGCGGGAGATGCGTGCGATTGATGCGAGCGTACTTCCATGTATTTGAATAGGCTCTCGCATGCGATTTCCTGACTGCGGAGTCTGTTTCAGGCTTAACGGGCCTTTGGAGACCACCGAGGTGTCCTTAAAAGCCGCAAGAGGCCCTCAGAAGTCGGCGTGGGGCCCTTATGGAGACCTTAGTGTGGCTATTTAGGGCCCACGAGGTGCTCTAACGAGCCCCACGGGGCCCTTCTGAGTAGAAATATGGCCATCGTTAACCCTCAGCGGTCAAATGGCGCCGCAGGGACTCTCGGACCCGAAGGTCCCTTTGAACTCGATGGGGGGGAGGGGTACGTGTCCCCTTAGACCCTAGCTATGCCACTGTTTCATATGCATCATGTCAGGTATTTTAAGCTCGCCCCCCCCCCCCAACTTGAAAATCGTTCGCGGGCCTCTGATAATATCAGATGTAATCTTAACACAAATATCATGCATCTTAATTTGTGGTGATTCATTCAATGTATATTCTCTTAGTCACTGAATTGAGTAAGCATAGTATTTGCATGATTCACTGGGCTCATTACAGTACTAGGAGATGGACATTCTGATTATTGAGGGCCTTGAGTCAGCTGGGAATGTTTTGAGGAGGCTGGGGGTGCTTTAAGAAGGCAGGGGGTGCTGAGCTCAGGATTGGGGGTGCTTGAGCACCCACAAAGAGATATAAAGTTACGCTTATGGCGATAGGCATATTGGGATGGGGAAAGGATGTGGTTAGTGACGAGGTAGGAAGTGAGCTGGGAACACACAACCTTTTCAAGGATTTTGGAAAGCGCTGGGAGGATGGAAATAGGACGGTAGTTGCCTGGCTGGTTGGGGTCACCGGACTTAAGGATGGGGGTAACAATGGCAACTTTCCATGCGTTGGGGAAGGTGCTGGTGGATATGGAGGAATTGATGAGGTGAAGGATGAGCGGACCGACTGCAGGGAGACAGCTCCTGACAGCAGTGATAAGGATGCCGTCAACCCCAACAGCTCTCGACGAACTCAGCCGGCTCACGGTCAAGATCAGGTCAGGCAGAGTAATACAAGTCAGAGTGAAGGCGCTCGAACACACCCGGGGAGGTCGCGGGCCAGCTGCGGGGGTCTCACTCCCCCGCACGGCCCGCACGGCCTCAGCTGCCACACGAGCGCCGACACCAGCGAAGTGCCGATTGAGCTGGTCAGCGCTCAGTGTGTCGTCATCGGGTGGTTGTGCGCCTCTGGAGCCTCTCGCAGACAAGTCAGCACCGTACCGCTTCAGACGGCTCCAGAAACGCCTCGCGTCGCATTGAAGCGAATCAGTCAGGTAAGATCTGCGCGCACGCGATAAAAGAAGCTTTGCTCTGTTGCGGAGCCGCCTATAAACGTCACGGTCAGTCACTGAACCCGAGGCGGCCCACACCCGCCGCGCCTCGTCCCGCTCCGCCATGACCTCCCTGACAGACTCGTCACGCAGCCAGGGGCAGGCGGGACGTCGCACCGTTCTGCGCACGACAGGGCAATGAACATCAGCAACAGAGTTCCAGATATGAATAAAAATGGCTAACTTATCATTTACATCGGCGGCAGTGTAAAAAGGTCCCCAGTCGGAATGTACGATATCCGTGGAGAATGCCTCCCAATCAACACGATGCCAAGCGCGCGAGCTAATAGTAACCGGGGGACGACGCTGCCGAGGGGCCGAGGGCCTGATAACAATAGGAAGGTGATCCGCGATGAGATGGGGAAGAACAGAAGCATGAATGTCGGGAGATGATACATTTGTAATGGCTAAATCTAAAAGCGAAGGCACTGGGTGCGGGTGTGTCGGCTCAGTAATAAGTTGAGACATATTAAGATCACGCAAGAGCGAATTAAAATGAACAGAGTCAGCTGAATCACCGGATAAAAGGTTAACATTAAAATCACCGAGAACATACACAGGCTTCCCCACTGCGAGCGCCATCTCAAACTGTCCGCGCAGAGCATCGCGCAATCGGGCTGTTAGTGTCCCCGGTGGCCGGTAGATGGCGCCGACCACCACCTGAGCTCGGCCGGCACCACCGACTGACAGCCACAGAGCCTCCACGCCGGTGTCGCCGTCGCTGGAGTCGTGCAGTCGCGTTACCCGGAGACTCTCGGAGATCAGGATGGCGACGCCACCACCTCGACGGCCTCCCGACCGGTCGCATCTGAGCAGCCGGTAGCCCGGCACCAGGAGAACGCCGTCGAGGACGTCTTCTGATAACCAAAACTCCGAGATACAGAGCACCTCCAGCCTCTCACTCTGCAGCAGCTGGCACACTTCATTCAGTCGGGGCGCCAGCGATCGCGCGTTAATATGTCCAATAGCATAGTGTGATGCTGAAGTCTGCAACCGTCGCCCCAACTGGCGGGTCTCACCGACCGTCAGGCGGGGCGGTGTCCGGAGGCAGCGGGTAGCCGTCTCCGAACCATCAGAGCCGGCGACGGCGGGGCCCGCAGCCGTTACCAGACCCGCCGCCGTCTCATCTCCAGCGAGCGGTCTGGAGTCGCCGGCGCGGCAGGTGCGGTGCCGTCTCTCCTGTACCCGGCGCCCGGCCCACGTGCCGCGCCCGTGCCGGCCCGATGACCTAGGACCTTAAAATTGGGTATCATCGGCTTCCTCTCGTGACGGGCAACATGCTCGTTTTTCCGCGAAGCTCTAGCTCTATCAGGGGCCAAACGCGAGGGGGGGTCGTACCCCCCCCCCCCTTGTGCCGTCGAAGGACGCAAAATGGCCTGTGCCGGCGAGGGCTAACCATCGCTTATATTGGTGTTTTGCCAGCGTCTAGCGTAAAGGGGAGGGGGTCCGTTGGACCCCTTTGCCGTTCGGCCCCTGATCGAGCTAGAGGTTCGCGGAAAAAGAGCGTGTTGCCCGTGACGAGAGGAGGCCGTTGATACCCAATTTTAAGGTCCTAGGTCATTTGTTGATAGGTCAATATGTACAGTCACCAGCACTTGCTACTAATCACCTCGTTTTTGCTCAGTAGTTTGAAGACCGATCAATTCTCAGTCGAGCAAGATACGTCAAACGATCGGTTTGGTCCTCCGATTTTCGAATATCCAACTTGTTTTTGTATGCTCGAAGCATTTTGGGATGAGGAGCCAAAAAACGTCTTTTCTGCCCTAAAGTTGCCCCAAGAAGTCGTAGAACCTAGCCCCGCCTCTGATCCACAGACCACTAGTGCCATCTCTTGTCAGCCGAACAAACCGCAGAAGTAAATAATGTCACGTGACCTTTGCACACGCTACAATTACTACGCAGTTGTAGTGGGGGAAGCGGGGCGGAGGCGTGGAGAGGGACGCGATCGGTCCGGTCGGCTGGGGTCAGGTCGCCGAAGTCTGAGGTCATCCGCCGGAGGGTGTTTGGGCGGTTGAGCCGTGTGGGCTGGGGCTTGCGGAGTGGGGAGCGCCTGAACCTGTCTGGAAACAAGTTCTACAACGCTGTGGCAGTCGAGAATATTGTGAGGAAAGAGAGAGAGAGAGAGAGAGAGAGAGAGAGAGAGAGAGAGAGAGAGAGAGGAGAGAGAGAGAGTGGAAGAGAAAGAGGGAGATAGAGAGAGAGAGGGAGAGGGAGAGAGAGAGGAAGAGGGAGAGAGAGGGAAAGGGAGAGAGATGGGAGAGAGAGGGAAAGGGAGAGAGATGGGAGAGAGGGAGAGAGAGGGGAGAGAAGGAGAGAGAGAGAGGGGGGAGAGAAGGAGAGAGAGAGAGAGAGAGAGAGAGAGAGAGAGAGAGAGAAGAAAGACTGGAGGGAAGGGATAAGGACGGGAGGAGAGAAAAGAGAGACAGAAAAGGAAAACCAGGAAGGGTAAAATGAGAGAGAGAGGGTAATGGGTAAATCAGTGAGAGGGAGCGAGATATATAAATATATAGCGAGATATATATATATATATATATATATATATATATATATATATATATATATATATATATATATATATATATATATATATATATATAAGAAATATATATACGAGAAATATATATACATATATAAATATATAGCGAGATATATATATATATATATATATATATATATATATATATATATATATATATATATATATATATATAGCGAGATATAGAAAATATTTAGTTGTGTCAGCTTGTTTCGTATGTAAAATGTAAATTTGCTTTCCATCATTTCAGCTTCGGATTGGAAATTAAATCTCATGCTGACGGGATGGGGACGTTTTTATGGTCGTCGTTGGGAGCTCGGCACTAATGGGGATGATGTTGAGGCCTGAGGGTTTGGCAAATATTTCATAAAAGAGATGATATTTTTTGCATCACCTATTAAACATTTTTTTACGTTTGCTATGAAAATGTTAGGCCCAGATCCTTCAAGATCAGGTCCACGACTCCACAGCTTGCAACAGGAGCTAGCTAACATAACAATTCACCCGCGCCGTGTTGGTGCCTGGTAACATGAACTTTCCGTCGAGTGCTGAGGGGGGGGGGGCGTTACACGCCCCTCCGTCTAATTCGGCTCCTGGGCCACGTAGCGACACGCGGTAAGCGGCAATCGAAAGAGCGTCAAAAATAAGAAGGAAAGCACTCGGTCATTTTAAGGTCAGGGCAAAGGTCAGGTCACCAGAGCTCATCTAAGGTCAACTTTTGTCGATTTCAACGATTTTAAACATCCGACGGCTAACTCTGGAACCAATAGAGCTACAGCGCCGTGGAAAAGCGCATTCGATAGCTCTTTTAGCTCTTTCGCCAACATGTCCTCAAATTGCCCTCAGATCAACAGTTTAGCCCCCAGAGGGCACCGCTCTGATTGACCTCAAATTTGACCTTAGATCAACGGTTTAGCCCCCGTGTTTTCACCGCTCTAGCACGTCACTGTCAAATCAAAAGTTATAGAAAAAACTGCTGAAGACCTTTCATGACCTGAGATGACCTTAGGGGCACACAAAGGGGGCACAGGTGCAATTTTCCGATTGTGTCATGTTTACATATGAACCGATGTTTGAGAGGGTGTAGAACGACATTCGGCCAAAAGAGGCTCATTTCAATTTTCTCCCATTGACTTATATGGAGCAGTCGCAAAATTGACCTGACCTTAGGTCACAACTTACAGATATAAAAAAATCCGAGATATCCATTTTATACATACTGTTACCCTGAGCAAGTACTGAAAGTTTCAAAGTGATCGCTCAGTCGGTGTAGCTACAGTGAGCTTTCTAACCTTTTCTGAGGTAAGGTCACTTGACGTTACATGGTGACCTGACCTTGAATGACCGGGATCTGAAATTTTCATAGCATGTGCGAAAAAGATGTCGGAACGGGTGTATCTAAAACAACGGTGCTACGCGTCGTCGTTTTTGAGATATTCGCGAAAAAAACTAGGGGGGCGTAAAAACGCCCCCCCCCCCCAGGACGGCGCGGATCAAACGGCCCCTGAGACCTCGGGATGGTGCCCCTGAGACCTTGGGATGGTGCCCCTGAGACTTCGAGATGGTGCCCCCTCAGACCCGGGGAGAGTGCTCCTTCAGACCTCGGATTTCGGAAAAGTGCCCCTGGAAACTTGGAATGGTGTCCCCGGAGACCTCGGGATGGTGCCCCCAGACCTCGCAATGGTGCCGCCGGAGACCTTGGGATGGTGCCCCGGACCCTCGAGATGGTGCCCTCTCCGACCTTGGGATGGTGCCTGCGGAGAACTCGGGATAGTGTCCCCTGAGAACTCGAGATGGTGCCCCAGCGGACCTCGGGATGGAAATGGATGGACAATATTAAACTAAAAACTAAAAAACTCAACTAAACTAAAAAAACGAGGCAAGGGACAGAAATGGGCCTCCGGGAGACCCCGAAAACGGTATCCTATTCCGATAGACCTTCTGGATGGTGCCCCCTTAGGAGACCTCGGGGTTAGAGCTCCCGTCGGTGACCTCCGTGATGAATTAAAAAAAAAACTCCGTGATGGGCCCCCGGGAGGCCCAAGGGGGGGGGGGAGAATGGCCCCATGCCCTCCCTCTGGATCCGCCACTGAAATGATCTGACCCAAGATCTTACCTAAAAACGACCAGAAGCCTTCCTTCATTGTCCGAAAACCGCTGACAGTTGATAGCTCAATGACACTAGAGCCGTGCATGGAGGCGTGAAAACACTCTCCTCATCTCGATCTATTACGAGAGGACCATGTCATGGCGTGAGAAAGGTGTTCTCAAAATAGATGACACTGGATGAATGAGTAAATAATTCGCGCCCCGTTGGGCTATTGGCGGACCCTACCACCTGATAGGTGGTGCAGCCGTTTCGTCCTCCACCTGAGATCTCGGAAAGTTACCGACCGATTTTGAAAATTCTAAGAACGTTCGATAGCCCCACCAGGGGCTATCGAACCTTGTTACCAGGTTTCGTTGACCTAGGTGCAACCCATGACGTCACAAGTCAGGTCAAAGGTTGCATTTTTCACCGATTTAGTCTAAGGAATGCGTTACAGTCAGTTAACACATCAAATAAAAGGCATGTTATCGAAAAACATCGATGGAGCGTGGCTGCCAATACATATGTTGCCTAAAGAGGTCACTGATGCCAGGTCAGGTCAAAGAGGTCAGGTCACTAAGGGTCACAATATGAACCCAACTATGCTAATTGCTAGGGTCGTGTGATGCATGTTTTATGGTCAATTTTACATTTAAAAGTCAATGGTGTGGGCTAGACGGCCATTGGGGTCGGTTTAGATTACGTTCTGGTGGAGGTCAGGTCAAGGTCAGGTCAAAAAAGGTTAAATTTCAGAGTTGATATTTTGCATAAAAGGGGTATCTACTCGATGCAGCTCATCACGGGAAATCCAATGGTGGTCTTTGGCTTGCTCTGTGTGGTCTGTGACGGCTAAAAATTGAGTTTGAAAATTTTACGTAATACATTTTGAGTTTTTTTTGCCAAAACTTTGCTAAAAATGGAGCTGTCGAGTTTAAGTTTGGCATATCTAGAGCATATAGTTCTATAACATATATTCCAGCTTTAATTTTGAATGTTGTTGGTATTTTCGGGGTGTTAAGGCCTGGCTACACTATGCGTTTTCTGCGTGCGTTTTTTGCGGGTTTGCGTTTTTTGCCTAATATCCTTCTAGAAAAAAGTAAAAAATAATATAATTTTTACATTATAGTTATATGCGGAAGTTAATATAACTCTTATATTAACTACAATTGAATATAAAAAAAATCACAAAAACGTAATATCGTTTATTTTTCTAGAACGATATTACGCAAAACCCGCAAACGCGCAAAAAACGCACGCAGAAAACGCATAGTGTAGTCAGGCCTTTATACTACTTCTATAGTTTTGATGGTCGAAATCAATTTTTGTTTAGAAATCAGAGTTAGCAGTTTTGTAGCGCCGTTTATTTTACATCTGTTTTATCTTGAATACCTATTTTTTGTTATCTTCAAAACTGTAAGCGTGACAGCTCTTCCCGCTAAACCTTTTATTGGGTCGAAAATGACAGAACATGACGTCACTCTGACGTCATTTGTGACTAAACTTTCATAAGAGCTCTGGAAAAATTTGGCCGCAAGGTGTAAAATGATGCCCGGAGGGGTCTTGAAAGTTTGGTGGCGACCTACGCTATACTTCGTTGAGCTTTTTAGAAGTTGTATGAACTGTTCAGCTCCTTTTTTGGTCGATCACAGCGGGCTTGTATGTCATTTGTCAATCAAAATGGAATTAAAAACTTTTTATTCTGGTTATCTCGCCAACTTCTTAACTGAATCGTTTAGTAGTTTTTGATTGGGCACTGCCCACGTTGTCTGTCAAACTTTTCGTGTCAACGAGAAGAGGCTGCTGACATCGTTTGTCGCGGTTAGATAATACCAATCCACGTCTCAGTGTGGCTGCTCGATCGCACTTTCCCTGGCCCACCTCTCCCACCAGGCTAGGCTTTGCCCGGCACAGCCGTCGCCTCAGTGCCTCGGGCGGTGACCCGTTCAAAGGGGCTCACAATTCGTATGGTGCCGTGGCTCTCAAACCAACACAGAACAGTGAAACGCACAGGCTTACCTTCCATATAAGGCGGACGGCTGATTCTGGCGCCGGGGCTTCATTCATGCTAAATCGCCCAATCACAGCGCCGCATTTCAGTTAGTGTCGGGCGCAAAAGCTGCTATGCTCCGCCCCTCCATCACGTGACCCTCCCCTCACGTGGCCTCAGTCACGTGGTGTTTCCACTTCTTGGCGCATGGCGGCGCTAGTCTCGCAAGGGCGGTGGTAGCTTGCTCCCCCGCCGTCCGGGGGTGATGGGTAGCAAGTGCTGGTGACTGTACTCAAAAGTCGGGAAAATCGGGACCTGTTAGAGCTTTTTACAGTCAGGCTGTTATAAGGCTTTGCGGGATGCTGATCATGAATTTCAAACTATTTTTTATCACAGATGATGTTTTCGTGCATTTAGTCCAGGTCGGGTCAGGTGAGGTCAGGTCACATGTTACGAGGGAACCAAAACTACTTCGTAAATGTTCAAACGGTTTCTAAATGCGAAATCAACTCCAAAATCTACCCAAGAAACATGTAGAACTCGAAGCAGTGAACTAAGGTCATCAAAGGTCAGTGACCTGACTGACCTTCACGTGACCTTAACACCCACTAGAATCCATGGGATCAACATCCTTTCACATGTTTGATCGCTTAAAGCCACAAAAAAAGACAATAAACACGCTCATATTGTGAGACGAAATACGCTAAATCGCGATTCCGGCCAAACATGGTCTCAGAAAACAGGTCACAAGTCAAAGGGTCAGGGTCATAAAAATGTTAAGGGTAGGCGTAATATTGATTAACTCGAGGGTACTGAAAGTTTCGTCGCGAACAGCCGCTTTTTGCGCGAGTTATTTTCGAAAAAAAACTGAGAGGGGGTTCTGTTCGACACCCTCCTACAAGTACGAAGGTTAAAGGTAGTGTACCAGCTTTCTTGGACCGTATGGAGTTAATGGCCCAGATAAGGAGAACCGGATTTTTAGAACTTATCCATACCTTCAAAACTCATGGAAACGTCTTAAATTCTTCAAATTTTGAGTACCCCAGTGCGAAATTCGCCCCGACGGGTTGTCGGTCGTACCCCAACCACATTTCACACCACTATGAACAATAAATGCACACACTGAAATCGCTATTACCGATATGCTCATCCAATCAAGTTTCGATAAACCCGTTCATCATCATCTCCTGCGGTTTCGAACACGCCTGTTAGGTGGTGCGGTAGACCGCGCCCAAAGCCAGGGCCCCGGTAACGTGAGGTAGCCGAGTCAGGGCAGCGTGCGCTGACCCAAGCCGGAGCCGCGCGTCCTCCCGGTGTCATGTGATAGCCCGGGGCTGCCCGCGGGGATGCGGTAGACCGCGCCCAAAGCTGCGGCCCCGGCTTGGGTCAGCGCACGCTGCCCCGACTCGGCTACCTCACGTTACCGGGGCCCTGGCTTTGGGCGCGGCTTCTGCTCATACTTTGTGGTGCGGTGGTGGTGCGTCGGGCTGCGCGCTCTGACTTCGGCCAAGAAAAATGCGTCAGCTGATCATTGTCATTTCTGCCACTTGCGTGTGGTGAAATGGGGTCATAACTTATGAGACGGCTTTTTCATATCAATTATTTTACATAAAATCATATTTCAAACCATAAATAATGTTCGACAGCCAAATAAAAGAAACAATACCAATACGGGCTTACAGTTTAAGGCTCGACATTGTGTTGTCTACGATTAGACAGCTGATAACTCATTCCCGTACGTCGTATGGTCGTAACACTATAATGACCTTTGCTTATTGTCACAAGTGCGCCGCATTCGCGATTGTTGCCCGACGCCTGTTTGCAGGTGAGCCCACTACAGTTGTTATACATATCTAAAAACCGATAAACTTTTAGGCGAAAAAGGCACTATTCCATGCCCATTTTTGATTTTTTTTGCGATATTAGGTAAAAACAGAAGCTTCTTATCCTAGGAAAAATAAAATCGGAAATCTTTCAAAGGTGGCACACTACCTTTAAGGTCAGACCGTTGACCAATGACGTCAAAAGTGAACCTCTGTAAGGTCCCAAAATGTCGCAACGTCGCACCACCTTTCGTACCAGGGGACCTTTCACTGGGGAATGAAGCTTATCAGGCGCGTAACCACGAGTCTGAAGTTACTGGGGACCACATGGAGGGCCGGGCCGCGAAGACCAAATAATATATTTCAGGATCCCCCTTCGACTGAGTGGGGGCAGGGGTGTTTTTGGCCACACCCGCCAGTTTTTTTTTGCGCGTGTAAGGAAAACCGCAGCGCGCACCGCCGCAAAATTTGGTATAGCTTATGATACCTCAATTCCGCATCATGTGTGAAAATTTTGACACCAGGTCACCTAATGTCAGGTCACCAGGTTAAGTAAAGTAGCCATGCCTCAAAAAAAACTTTGTGACTCTGTCATTCCAACAGTTTCATCCCAGAAGTTTGAAACTCGAGCTTTTGCATGAGGAAATCAGTATGAACAATTCGTATATCTCAAAGTTTTCATTTCGGTGACCTAATGTTTAACCCTAGAACGCCTAGGGGGGGGGGTTGTATCAACCCCCCCCCCCTGAGGTTTTTTCGAAGTGCACGCTAAACGGCTTGTCGTAGCGGGCTGAAATTTTCAATACCCTCTGGGGCCACCTTTGCGCATCTTTTGCTGAAAAAAAATTGATCGGGTCATGTCAGGTCACGGAGTTATGACGTCATAAGAGGTACAGCCTCCGGCCGACAGTTACCAAACGTGTGCGCCGAATCCCCAGGTTTTCTGCCGGTGATACCCACATTGTTTGATGGATCATGATGAAACTTCCCATGCATGTTGTAGCAAGCATTGGCTATCGTGTGGTGCAAGAAAATTGACCGGGTCAGGTCAGGTCACGGAGTTATGACGTCATAAGAGGAACAGCGTCCGGTACTATTTTTGAAAAGCGCCCGAACCACTATTTTGCTAATTCTTGTCACCTCAATGGGAATATGCGGCAATATTAGCTTCTATAAGGAGCAAATGGACCTCCCAAATCCAAAAATACAATCAGATTTCAAAAATTTAAATTTTGATTTTTCGAATTTCTGCCGCCGACTGTGACCTTGCCGACTTCCGGCGCTCCCAACGCGCCATTTTTAGAGCTAGGGAAACGAAATACATACCAAACGATAGAGAATTGATCAAGGAACACGATAGTGAAGGTTTCAAGTCGATATCTCCCACCGTTTTGCCGCAATCGCCGCGGAAAGTTGAAAAAAATCTATTTTTCCGAAAATTTGACCTTTGACCGGTCAATTGTAGGTCAAATGTTGACCTAGGACCAAAAAATATACCACCAATCGCGAGATCTCGTTGAGAGCAATCCGTTGGTGTTTTCCGCTAAGCTCTACGACCTTCCGTTTCGAAACGCCAGGGGGGGTCGTAACAACCCCCCCCCCTGGTCGTTCGTGTTATGAGAAATGGCCTGGTCGTGCGAGGGTTAACCCGCGCCCCGTTGGGCTCTGCCGAGCAACGCGCCCGGTTGGGGGGGCCATTTTGCCCCCCCCCTAAGATCTCGAGAACCACGCAACATAGCGACAAGCGGTAAACGGCGTTGGATAGCCCCAACGGGGAATTACCTTGTGACCCAATTTTATTGACCTAGGTCAAACTGATGACGTCACAGGTCAGGTCAAAGGTCCAATTGTCACCGTTTACAGGCATTTCAAGAAATGCGTTGTAAAATCGAGTAAAATGCATTTCATTGAAAATCATCGATGGGGAAATGTTCTTCAAACACATATTTTGCTATTTGAGGTCACTGATACCAGGTCAGGTCACAGAGGTCAGGTCACGGGAGGGGGTCACAATATGAAAGTGTCGTGTGATACATGTTTTATGGTCCATCTTACATGACAAATGCGATTATGTGGGTCAGGCAGCCTTTGGGGCCAGCTTAGGTCACGTTTTGGTCAAGGTCAGGTCAAGGTCAGGTCAAGGTCAGGTCAAATTAGGTCAAATTTCAAAGTTAATATTTTAGCATAAAATGGGTATCGAATCGATGCAGCTCGTCACGGGGAGTTCAATGGTGGTCTTTGTTTTGCCGTACGTGGTCTAGAATCGCTAAAAATTGAGTTCAAAAATTTGACGTCATCATTTTTGAACAGTTTTTTCGCTATAACCTGGCCAAAAAACGAGATATCGATCTGAAATTTGGTATGTATATAGAAGAGCGCTGGGACTATCACATATATTCCGGTTTTGCGAAATTCGGAAAAATTCTGGATTTTTTTCTAGTTTTTCTAAATAAATCAATTTTTTGATTTTTTTTTGTCAAAAACCAAAAATTTTGAAAATCCGAGATAGCAGTTTTGTAGCGCCGCTTTTTGTCTACTAGACCATATAAAGAACTTTAAAATTGCTTGATAACTGTAGATTTGGTGAGCGTTTCAAAATTGCATGTTTTTTGCTCATTTTTGCTCGAACATGACCTCTGTTTGACCTCAATAACTCCTGACCTAAGGTGACCTAAGACTTGAAATTTGGTGTGAAGGTGTCAAATTGATGCCCGGGAAGGTCCTGAAAATTTGGCGGCGCTGCGCGCCGCCGTTTTCTTGCTATTCAGGAAAAACCACAGGGGGGGGGGGGCAAAAATGGCCCCCCAACGGGGCGAGGGTTAAAAAAAAATTTAGTCCGAACCTTCTGATAGGAAGGACTCACAAGGACAGAGCCACCGCTAAGCGAAGCTTGTTGCGGTGACCCTGCCCTCTACCCTCCGATCGCGCAATTCCAGTTCTATGGCAGAATTTAGAGTCCAAAGTTTAACGTGTGCACATAGCCGCGCACGGCCGGTCCCCTCACTGACTTCGCCTGGCTACGGCCTGCCACCAACCGCAACCATACCTATCAGGAGGCCCATGTCAAGCGCCCGTCGCGCTTCGAACTCGGACTGTTATAACCGGGAACGCGTGCTCTCACCAAGCGGAGTCCAACGCTCTACCAACTGAGCTACGGGACCGCAAAATGTGAGGTCAATTTTGCGGCATCCATTATAAGTCATTGGGAGAAAATTGAAATGCTCTTCTTTTGGCCGAAAACACATTCAAACAAGGTGACACAGGTAAAGATGACACAATGAATCGGAAAATTGCACCTGTGACCCCTTCTATGCCCCTGTGGTCATCTCAGGTCATGAAACATCTCCAACAGTTTTTAACCATAACTTTAAGTAGAAACATGCCAGAGCGCTGAAAACACCATGAATGTGTTCAGCTCAACAATACCTATCGAATGAAATGCAACATGACCTTTTTGTGACCTTGACCAGGGGTCAAATTTTCAAGTTGATCTTTTCAGGTCAACTTATACCTAGTTCATTCCACCCGTCTCGACGAGACTAACGCGATGCCGGTAAAATCAGCGTGATACAAGTTTCAAGTCAAAAGTTATGATACAAAAACCTTTTCCGCAAAAACGCCAGCCTGGAAGCTAAACCGTTGACCTTAGGTAAAATCTGAGAACATTACTCAGAAAGACCTTTGAAAGAGCTATCGAATGCGCTTTCCCGCAGCACTGCAGCTCTATTGGTTCCTGACTTATGCGCCGATTTGTGAAGAGTTGTCAAAATTGGGAGCAAAGATTCATTAGAATTTTACCTTTGGTGACCTTCAAAGACCTCAGCGATGGCCTGATCAAAAAATGACATGGGTAATTCTGAAATATACTGTAGCGAGCTATCTGCTGCTTTTTACCGCGCCTTTCTAGCTTGCTTACTTTCAGAGATAACCTGATGTGGCCAAAAAGCCCCCCCCCCCTCCACCGTGGCGAGGTTGGCTGAGCGGCCCACCCGGGCGCTGGCTAAACAAAGCATCCATAGTTTTATCTTCCGTTGACTACATATTACTCTTCATGTCGATTTAGAGACAATATTTGGCTATTCAAGGAAATTCAGGAGGTCGTCGGTTTTACTGGGGACGGCCCCCAGTATCCCAAAAGTGACTGGGGACCGGTCCCCAGTGTCCCCAGTGGTGGTTACGCGCCTGAAGCTTATATGATCTGCATAGTACTATCTCCTGGAGGCCTCACAACTTGTATGTAGTTATCTCGTATTTTTCTTAACCCTCGCCCTGGCAGGGGGGGGGGGGTCGATGCGACCCCCCTAAGGTTTTTCGAAGACAGCGTAAAAACGGCGGCGCGTAGCGCCGCCAAATTTGGCACAGTCTATGGGGCAACCTTTTTACATATGACCTTAAAATTTCAGGTCCGGGTGACCTTGGGTCAGGTCACCAGGTCAGAAAAATCGGTACAAGGTCATGGTCAAATTTCAATTTTCTTTTTGCACCTGTCCAACTCACAGTTTCGCACTGATTTCCTTCAAACTTTCAGGATGTGCTAAGTTCACCGAGTTGTATAACATATAGTTCGGGTTTTTTGAGGTCACTGAACTGAGGTCAGTTAGAGGTCATTACGTCGTAATGTTAAGCCTATGGGAAAATACTAAATTCGAAAAATACTGGAGATATCCGCTTCGTTCTATCACTTTTGTGCTTTGAAACCACAGTAATTACCAGCAGGTCACTTGGTGCTTCTTTGTTTGGTGTACTTATCCATGGGTCAGGTCAAATGAGGTCAACTGAGGTCAAATGACGTTTTTGCCAATAACTTGGCACATAATGATGCTAGAGCTTAAAAAATAGTCTCATTGTGTTCCTGGTGATCAGCCGAATCGAATGATATGCCATATGATGCAATTTGGTTAAGTTTAACTTAATTGATTAATTAAAGTTTACTTAAAAATTAAGAAAAACTTTAAGTACACTTAAGCAAGCTAAAAAGTATATCATTCGACGCGCCTTGACGTGCTGAGTTCACTGATGCTTTTCGTTTTGCTCTATCTTAATTAGATCAAAAGTTATAAGCGAAAAATTTTTGACCTGTTTTTAGCGAAATTTTTACATTTATACCCCCCAAAACTCCCCTAAATATTGACCTAGAGCAACCAAATTTGCAAAGGGACGAGAACTCCAGGGGGCCCACCTACCTACCAAATTTAGTGTTTCTAGGTGCCATAGGAGCCAATCGCGAGGGGGGGGGGTCGCATCGACCCCCCCCCCGCTGCCAGGCCGTGCTATGAAAAATGCCCTGCCAGGGCGAGGGTTAAGAGTCACCTGAAGTCAGGTCGGTCACGCAACCTCACGATTAATAATCAATGTGGAAATATGAAAACTGTTATTTTCGCGCCGGGAGCCATCTTAAGCTGTCTCAAGCGCATTAATTCGTGATATTATACAATCTTTGCGAGCCCCAGCATTAACTTTTGAATTCTTGATCATAGGCGACTTTATTTATGACGTCACTAAGGTCACAGGAGTTCTAACCAAAAAAGTCCCGATCAAATTGAGCTAGCGAGTCGGGAAGCCACCAGTGGACTTTTGAGGACCTACCGAATCGAATAAGCGATATGACCTCCTTGGGCCAGCTTCGTGGCCTGAGTGGCTCTGCCCTGACCAATGACCATGACCTGAGGTGAACACCTTAAATTGACCTCAACAAAAACAAAGCGTATACTATTCGACGCGCTTGAGCATGCAAAACTCGATGGTGCTATTCCCTTGGCTCTGTATCCACTATGGTGAAGTTGTTTACCAAAAACCGATCCCGCGACTTGGAACACTTATACTGACCTCAGAGTTTATCGGTTGACCTGAGACATTCAACTCTTCATCTCATACGATGCACGCGCTCAGTTTTATCCCCAAGGCGCTAGCTCAATTAGGGGCGAAAAGGCGGAGAGGGGTCGTAATCGCCCCCCCCCCCTCGGCCGGGGTATATGCAGAAAACCCACAAGTCCGTTGAGGGTTAAGCACTGAAGTGATATATTATGATACGGGAAGATATAGGTCAAAACAAGTATGAACACGAGTGGGTGTGAATAAAATTGTATTTGAGGTATGCCTTTTAATTATACGTTCGATTTGCTTTAGTTATTGGTAAGAACAGAGGCAACCAGGAAGAGCGTCCCTGAAGAAAAGGTGGCGCACCGGACGGGTGCGATTTTAAGGTCTAAGGTCAGTCGGGGACCTCTAAGTTCGGGTCAAGCGCTCCATGTTAGGGGTAAAAGACTGGGGGCAAAAAAGCATCCCGATTTCGGCAGCATCGTCTTCGCCATGCTGTGTCACGGCACCCATCCACTCCCTCGCCAGAAAAATAATTAATTCCCTTTTTGTATCAGTTCTGGCATAATCCCGCACATTATGCTGCATGTTGTTTGTAACATTGCATGTTCAGCTACGTTCTACGCAGTACGCACTAACCTAACCACCATCCCACCATCCACCACTAACCACCATCCCGTTCTGTGCTCCCTTCCACCCCACACGAATCAGCCGAGATACTAGTCAGTCGGGCTAGCGCTATCCTCCCCTCCCTTCCTGACTGCACAGCTCCAAAACCTAGAGCCGAGACTTCCCGCCCGCCGGCCACCCGGATAGCCTCTGCCGAGTCTCCCTTTCATACACCGTTTACTATGCGCTCGATTCATTCACGATTCTGTGTTTCCGCGTTCCTCTCGTTAGATGTATCTACTGATGATGTCATAGGCGATCCCAGGCAGATGGCGGCCAGAATACCCAAAACGGCAGAAAATGAAGTTTTTGGTGAATATCTCGGAAAGTATTTGGCATACAAGGATGCAATTTTACAGTCTCGTGGTAAATGTGCATACACATAATTCGGGTTCATACTTATGCATTTGAACATTATATGTATTGGACCATATTATCCAAAAAAGCAAAACCAACAAGACTTTTACTGGAGAACCGTAACTACAAAAAAGCTACTTCAAGCGGCGCGGCGCTACGCGCCGCGGTTTTTTATCCACACACACAAAAAAGCGACAGGGTGGTAACATATGCCCCCCCCCCCACTGGGGCGAAGGTTAATTTGAGCCGTCATTGCTCACGCTCTATGGGTGCCACTGTATCACTGGCTTGATTTTCGGAGAGATCGTTCATTTTTCTATTAAAATCTATTCATTTTCTGCCCTAATATCCACTAAATTATTTGTAGTGAGCATTTTGGCAAACTATTGCAAAAAAAAAACGCTAATAGGGAACTCGTCCCGATTAGCGACCGGGGAGGTTCGCTAATAAGTCTATGGGGTTTCCCATAATAAAAATGACAAAAATGTGACGCCTGAAAAGCTGAAATATGATCCCAAAAAGGTAACCTATACGCAAAGCACTCAATCACTGGAACAGGAGCGTTTATCCAACACCTTTATGAAAGTGAAAACTGATCACGTGCCGTACCAAAGGCGAAAAAAAGGCGAAAACCCAAAATTTGCGGGCTACCTCGTATGATATTCGAGGCCCACCCTGGATTTGGCACCCCTCACCCCTGCAGTCGGTGACGACAGTTGGCATCAACCGCCACACATTGCAAGCTTCAGCATCACCTCATTTTCATTTCTCTCTTTTCCTCTTTCTTTCCCTTCTTGAGCTATTTGCGACCATGTCGGGCGCAAATAGGAAATATATGTTGCGACACATTTTTTTATTTTTTAACCACCATGCAGTGCACAGTCCAGCGATTCACTACGGGAAAACAGCAATCAATGGAAAAAGGATTGTCGATTCAGAATAAAAAAGGTGAATCGTTTCTTATCAGCTAGGGCTCATATACGCACGTTTTGGATAAGAAAGTGACCATTTTTATTTAAACTACCCTAACACGTACCACCAGAAGCACTGACAACCGGAAAAGAATTTAGTTAAATAAACAAAGTATGGCAGACCTTTCACCGAGTTCTCTTGCCAGCTTTTCTGTAGGTCGCAAATAGGAAAGGGTCGCTAATTAGGCACCTTACCCTATTGGTGTTTTTCCAGCCGCGAACGTATAGGGGGGGGGGGGGGTCCGTTGGACCCCCTTGCCGTTTCGCCCCTGATTGAGCTAGAGCTTCGCGCAAAAAACCAGCGTGTTGCCCGTGACGAGAGGAGGCCGATGATACCCAAGTTTAAGGTCCTAGGTCATTAGTTGACCTTCCAGGCCAGGTCAATGACCCAAAAGTCGGGAAAATCGGGACCTGTTAGAACGTCGTAAAGCGTGGCTGCTATGGGGTTTTCGGGGTGCTGATCACGAATATAATGTTAGTTTTGATCAGAGATGATGTCTTCATGCATTTAGGTCAAGTCGGGTCAGGTCAGGTCAGATCAACCAGTGGGGGTCCTGCCGGGTATTCGTAGTAGGTGTCAACCGCCTCTGACAGCTTCGTAGCATGTTATGAAGGCACCAAAACTACTTCGCAAATGTTCCTATGGTTGCTAAATTCGAATTCAGCTCTTAAAAACTGGCCTAGAAACAAATAAAACTCAAAAAGGTGAACCGAGGTCATCAAAGGTCAATGACCTGACCTGATCTGCAGGTGACCTTGACACCCACCCTTATGCATGGGGGCAACATCATATCACATGTTTAAACGCTTGAACCCACGAAAAGACTGCAAACGCGCGGCTAATGCGAGCACACATACGCCGAATCGCGATTCCGGCCAAACATGGTCTCGAAAAGTAGATCACAGGTCAAGGTCATTTGGGTTAGGGTCATGAAATTATCAGGGTAGGTGTAAAATTAAATAACGCATTAACGCGAGGGTACTGAAAGTTTCGTCGCGATCGGCTGCTTTTTACGCGAGTTATTCGCAAAAAACCGAGAGGGGGGGTCCGTGAGGGGGGGTCTGTTCGACCCCCCCGGGCGAGGGTTAGGTTAGGTAGGGGCGAGGGTATATACGGGCGAGGGTTAATTGACGATACTGCGTTCGAAATTAGATTTTGTCGAAAAAAGGTCATTTTGCTGTTTTGGACGAACGTTTTCAGCGAAAGAAGCAGAAGTTGGTGAATTCACGGTAACCTGCTTTCTAATTTTGCATGTTTTTAATGCATATTTGCAACGCAAAGCCTTGGAACACACAAGAGATCGTTTCAGTCAAGATAAAAATATCTCCATTATAAACTTCAATATCATGATATGTATTTAAATGGAACCGCCCGGAGTCGGAGTTGGAGTCGGAGTCGGAGTCGACTTTTGAAGCCGGAGTCGGAGTCGGAGTCGGAGTCACCCTAAAATCCATCGACTCCGCAGCCCTGTATAAGACCTTATCAAACATTTGGTGAGCAAAAAGCATCAAAAACGAAAAGTAACGATTCTTAAAAGTACTTTAGTGATGGGCCATGCTAGTTTCATATCGCCGGCTTTGTTTACAGTGCGGAATTGTCGGGAGCGAGGGCGAAGGTCCCGGGAGGGTAGTGGCGAGTAAAACATGTATTTGTTGCTGTTTTCTGCATTTATTAGCATATTGCGTGGTTGATTTCAAATTTTTAGGGCTTTTGCCAAACATTTGGGTGGAGGTCTCGTCATTTTTCAATGTTTTCCCGGAATATGAGACGAATTAAATTAGGCGTTGGTGCGCCGTTTTTCGTGCTACTTTCTATTGAAGGAGCAAGGATCTTCAATTTATATGAGACGTAGGTAGTAAGTTTATCTTAAACCATCCTTTGCCAAGACTATAGCTGTGTTCCTCCTGGTTGGTTATTGACCAGCTTTTTTCTCTTCTGAATTTTTATGTGTCCTCTAGAAGTAGAAAAAGAGAGCAGTGCACCAGGACACCATGCTATTATATCACTATGTACATTGACATAGCATGCCTGTATTACCAACACTAGCACTGCTGCTTCTCCTTATATCAATGATCATAAATGGCAAAATCAACTGTTGATGTACCTAACACATTTAAAAAGGCCGTAGCTTAAATCAAAGGATGGAAATCACAGTTGGGAACACTGAGATTAGGCCTTCCAATTTTGAAAGCCTTCCATTTTTGGAAAATGCATACCCCTTTATGGAAGGTCTTTCCAAAAATGAAAGGCTTCCAAAAATGGAAGATTTGACCACAGTTTCCCCCACTGACATCATTAGAATCAATGCAATGCAACTAGGAAAATCCAGCAATAGCAAAATCAAGCTGATCCCTTTAAATTTTTGAAACCCTGATGAGCCCTTTAAAGGGACTGTCCCACCTTTAACATGGGATTTGAGTTGAGATAGCCAAGTTTGCGGCGAGGTTCAGAAACCACTATCTATCTAGGTTGCAGCCCCCGCGGCCTCTTGGTGTTGAAGAAATTCGTTCCCTTCATTTGAAAATGGGCCTTGTACAAGGCCCTATCTTCAACATGGAGCGACCGTTAGTGTGACGTCACCTCGTTTAGTCATTCTGATTTAAATGGGTTTGTTCGTTGAAAAATCGCTTAAAACTTGGTCTGAACTTTGTTGTGGTGCCTAGAGAGTAAAAAGAATCAGCTTTATGACAGTAATGTGGCCTGGGGAAGGAGGTAATTTTGGGCTGTGACGTCACATATTTGAAAGTTTGTGTATGGAATATGGGAAGCCTAAGATGTTTAATGAAAAATAAATGCCAGAACCGTGTTCCTGGTCATCCAATCTATAAAGTCGGGCACAATTTAACTGGTTTTAACAACATTTTAGAAGGTGGGATAGTCCCTTTAAGGGTAAAAAAATAAAATTGGTGATGCCAATGTGATGCCGGGCTTACCTGGGTAGCTCTACGTCCGTTCGCCCTCTGTTATACTTTATTCACTGCGGCATCCAATCTCTGAGGAGACAAGACGCCACTAGTAGTCGTATGAATGTAGGCGTAGTTAAAGTTGCGAACGACGGCAGTTTTTGGAGCACTCAGTACCACCGTCCGCCACGCCCACGACCAATTCCAGACTGGCCGTCTGGCACGGGCGAGGTCAGCGCCCGCTGACCCGGTCGCCCCGGGCGGCGGTTCATTCAGCCGGCTAATCAGCTGGCGGCTCGGCGTTTGACGCGGCAGCGGCTCCGACGCACTATGGGACGATGGCCCCCAAAATGTCTATTAAATCGTGGATTGCGTAAGACAAAGTTATTTTGGTACGTAAGAGGGTTATTTTATGCGCTGAGTCCGATTTTGACATTAATTTTATTGTCAGGTTAATATTAACGCACTTTCAAGGCATGATGCATAGTTCACATGCTTTTCGCATAGATTGCTGTCAAATTGTATCAAGTATACTGACTCAGTCAGGGGGGCGACACGGCTATTCACGCAATGTAGTCATTTGCGGGCCTCGCGGGGCCTCGCGATGACGCGGCTGGAGGCAACCACTCAGCGCGCTAGGATCCTTCTGGCGGGGCCGGGCGCCGTAAGGTGTGCAATGAATGGGCGGCAGACAGAGATGAGGTAGGTATTGAATTTGAAATGACATCATGAGCAATTGGATGGGGAGAGAGAACGTTTCTAATGGAGCTTGGGATGGGGGAAAACCAAAAATATCACGGTCGGTTCAGAGCTCCGACGGGGCAGGGCGCCGTACGGTGCGCAGTAATAGACGGGCAGACAGAGATAACACCCACATTGAATCGTGTGTGTTCATTATCTGTATTGTATCAATGTATTGATAAAGAAATAATCGAAACGCGTTTACATTGAATACAGATAAGAATTTGATATTGTTTTTCATTAAAGTAAACATTTGTCAAAATGAACAATAAACAATATGGATGATGATGTAAATAATAAACCAAATTATTACAAATGCATTCAAATATATTCAAAACAATATACAAAGACAGAGATGAGTTATCGGATTCGGCTCTCTGGTGGGATTTTAAGACGTTTTTAGTTAAGTTCAGGGTGGGGCAACCCGCTGGCGGATCCAAGAGGACAAATGTTATCCCCCACAGGCCCACATCCGGGGCAGCGTCCGAAATCGTTTTACGAGAATAAAACGAAAACTTCACAACTTTTCTGAGGAAAAGTTTATTGATCGAACTGCACAGTAGTGCACAAGGAATGAAAATCCGATGTTTTTTTTTTTAATTCACAGAAACCTTTTTTAGGGTATATGCCCCCCGATGTGTTCAAGACCGCTTCCTGCACGGTATATAGGCTTCCTGGATCCGCCAGTTAAGAATATGTCACGGTCGATTATCGAGCTTCGGCGGGACTGGGCGCTGTATACGTCGTACCTACAATGAAGAGGCGTACAGACACCTTACCCCACATCCTACTGCTCTACCCGTACCTCTGGGCGAAGCAATGAAGCATAACGGAAGTCCACAGGACCTGCGAGTCGACGAGGTGGCCGCCGGATGGATACTGCAGCTCCCCGGAGTTGCCCGGGACCGAGGGCTTAACAGCAATTATGTAGGTAGAGATATAGAGGATTCTTCATGGCTCCGAGTGGAAGATAAGGATATCTTTTCCAAGCGGGTTACTGAAAAACCGAGCGACGAAGGAGCGAGGTTTTTCTGTAACACGCGAGGAAAAGATATCCGATATTCCACGAGTGAGCCATGAGGAATCCTATATCTTTCTATGTTGAGGTTTATTTTTAATTAAGAAAATAATATATTAAATGCATTCATCCATGTAAAAATAGATTCAAAGTAGTTTGTTCTTATTTCATAAGTTTCATCCATAAACAACCATTAAAAATGTCGTTCGGTTATTGACCCATCATCACTTGAACTCTTGATTTTTCGTTATGAACCCTCGAGACCTTATCTTTGCATCTCAGAGGGATGCAGAGATAACAAATTCTTATCTCTGCATCTCAGAGGAGTGCGAGATAGAAATATCCCTGCACTGTAGACCCAATGGCAAATAAACCTCAACTAGAAAGATCATATCCTCAAGGACCTCCGTTACGATTTTATATTCCTAAACAATAAGGCAGACCAATTATGCTTGCCTACGTTCAGGCATTATCCCTGATGCTTATCCGCCCACTACAACATGTGTTGTTTGCCTGTCAATCAACCATCGCTCGACGACGGGATCAATTCTAACCATCGCACCGTGTTTTAACTCTGGCCAAAAACTGGCCAGGACGCGAAATATCGACTATTTTTTAACGTTTTCATTTGGCCACTATCGTGTTCAAAAATGATCAGAGCATCTTTAACGACGGAAAATTTCATTCCCTTAACTTTTGAAAACGTTGAAAATGTACAACAAAGTCAGACAATTCTCGAAAGCTAAACTTCGGCGAACAAACGCAGAAACAGTCGCCTTGCTTCACGTCAACATCTTCGAGCTTTGGATTGACAAAACTATATAATTTGGGTACCAAACGATAGCGCAAGCTTTTGGCTTTGTAATGAGTCATAATTTATATAATTATGATGCATATAGGTGTTACATTTATTGATTTCCGTCAGCCCTTACATTGGCACACTTTTTTCGAAAAATGTCAATGTTCTAATAGAGCTACAAAAAATTGTACGCTAGTGTACGGTCTCGGAGTACCACCACACTGTGGGTCAAGGAGTTGTCTATATGTCCTCAAAATTTCAGCTGCGCCTGCACTGAAAAAATATAAAACACTGGTCGGGTGTTTTATTAGTGTATTATGGGTGTTAAGCACCATTAATGGTGTATCATGACACTAATAGCAGTGTCATTACCCCGTTCAACACCGTTATTGGTGTAATGGCATTGCTTGAACACGGTTTAAGGTGTCACATGACACTTGAAATAACACACTTGGGGTGTAATCGAGGTGTCTCAACTCCCATCTAACACCTTTTTGGTGTTACAGAGAAAACATAACACCCGTTAGGTGTACTGAGGGTGCCATGTCATCCCTTAAACACCGTTTAAGGTGTCACACGACACTTGAAAAGCACACTTGGGATGTACTCGAAGTGTCGTAGTTCCCATTCAACACTCCTTTTGGTGTCAAAGAGAAAACAAAACACCCTCTGGGTGTATTGAAAGTGTCATGTCATCACTTAAACACCGTTTAAGGTGTCACACGACACTTGAAAGAGCACACCTGGGATGTAATCGAGGTGTCGTAACTCCCATTCAACACTCATAGCAGTGTCATTACCCCGTTGAACACCGTTATTGGTGTAATGACATTGCTTGAACACCGTTTAAGGTGTCACATGACACTTGAAATAACACACTTGGGGTGTAATCGAGGTGTCTCAACTCCCATCCAACACCTTTTTTGGTGTTACAGAGAAAACATAACACCCGTTAGGTGTACTGAGTGTGTCATGTCATCCCTTAAACACCGTTTAAGGTGTCACACGACACTTGAAAAGCACACTTGGTGACTTGGGATGTACCCATTTTTTATAGTGGCAGTGTTTCGGGGATGACTAACACCGTTCGTATTCTCTTGGTACTTCATGTAGTTATACATGTTATTGTTTAGCTGGGACAGAGACATTCTAGCATAAAATTATTCAAATTACCAGCTTCGTTTATTAGTTACGGGAGCTTTCGAAAGACGTTCGTCTTTCTTCGTCAGCCTATCTTTGCAGTGTCAGACACCCTTGAAATTCCCTATGGGTGCAGTTGGGTAGATGGCGCTGCTGTGCTGTATGGTGTACAGAGTTTGCATTTATATTCTAATGGATTTGCTTCAACTACATCAAATAAACAAATCCACGATAATAAATAAATAAATTCATATACAATACTTCAAAGAAAACGCGTCGGGAAAATATTGGGAACATAATGCAGCCCTAGTAGCCCATGTTCAACCGTTGGCTTCCATGCGGCCGGCCGCCATACTAGTTTGAAACGTGCGCGACTGCGGGCGGAGGCGCTGGTGGGATTACGGTGTGTTGGGAGTATAAGTGTGTGCAAGTGAGTTAGAAGTGATCGTGAGTGGTGTCTTGGTACTCGAAGAGCTCCAGTTTTAGCAAAGGTGAGCTATTCTTGGCTAGCAATGGCACTGCTGCGGATTCCGAAAGACATGGTACTGGCCGCTGGGGGGGATGGCGGCATACTCCCGATAGGGGTTCTTTAATATCCGAAAAATATATCCTCAGATTTTTTTCTCTTGTGTTGGTGTGCAATTTAACACGCACCCTGCTTGGGTATTTATCCGAATTCGTAACCCCACTGGAGAGGGGGAGGGGGTTGGATTCTGCTTATTTCTATTATGCTCCGCGTATCCGTGCTGCTAGACTGATTTGCGATGCAATGTGGTGGCATTTGTTCCCTGCAACCTACATTCTGTGTGTAATTTCATAACGCTGTATCATATGGTATGCATACAACTTATTGATTCCCCCATTGGGTACAGGGTGTCAGGTACAAATGTATCACTGGTAGTTTAAATGAATTGTTGGTAATAACAAGGTTGAATAACACCAATGATGAAAGTGGGTGTTCAGTTTATCACACATGTGAGCGTCATTCCCTGCAATGTCAGTGTTTGTTATCAATTTTACACCGTTACGAGTGTTACTAGGGTGTCTTAACAGTGTTGAAGTACACCCTTAATGGACGCCTGAAGGATGAGCTTAAATTCCAAAGGGCGTTAAAAACAACGTAACCCGAAGCTGATATTAAGGGAGCCTTAGATTAGGTCAAAGGTCAGTCACCAAAGTTCATCGAAGGACATATTTTGCCTCTTACGCCACTTGTTGACAAATCGGCGAATAACTTGTGAACGAATAGAGCTACAGCGCAGCCGAAAAGTACACCCAGTAGCTCTTTCAACGTTTTTTTTTTGTGGGCGTGAAATGCGTCCTCAGATTTGATCTAAGATCAACTAATTGCCCTACAGAGGAGAAAACCCATGAAATAAACCGTTTTACAGAAATTGTTTTCTGCAGCAATTCATTTGATTCAAAACCGACACAACATTTAATGTTCCGGCATCGTGTTCCTCGATTTGAGACGCGTCTAATTAAAAAATAATATGACCGTCAAATGTGATTTTGAAAATCTGACCAAGGGTTATGGTGATGACCCGACCATAAAGGTCATGTTACAAATTAGTCGATTAGTATTGTCGAGCTGAACACATCTTATGTTTTCATCGCTCTAGCTCTATAAAAAGTTACTGTAAAAAAAAACTGAATAGTGGATAGTGGATACATGTCATGACCTGATAGCACGTCTTGGGTATAAATAGAGTCACGGGTGCAATTTTCCCATTCAGTGTGTAATGTTTCTCTGTTATTCAATGTTTGGGGGCGTTAAGTATGACTTTCGTCCAAAAGAACACATTTCAATTTGTTCCCGTTGACTTATGCATAATTGTGTGTTATCCATGACAGATATATATGTTGCGGGCCAAGTGCGAAGGCTAGTCCATTCGCGAATGGCCTAGTCCAAGTGCGATAGCGCACTTGGACTAGGCCGTTTGCGAATGGACTAGTCCATGTGCGTTATTGCAGTTGGCCTAGGCCGTTTGCGAATGGACGGGCGTTTATGCTCCCAGTCCAAGTGCGAAGTCAGGCCAAGTGCGAAATATCCAGCAAAGTGACGTCAACTTGGCAAGTCAACTTGGCATGTGCAAAGTCCCGTGTGAAATGATGCGTGCAAAGTATTGGTAACTCAACTGGAAAATGCTTACACAGTCATGCTGAGGTCGCCTCTTTTTTACCTCACCCCACCCTTGCGTTCACCCCTTGGAAACATTATCTGACGATGAATTTCATGAGCCTTGCAATGTAATGGTGAAGTGAAACAAACTCAACTCAAGAACACACTGATCCAGTGCGACACATTTATTACTGCAGGCCACCCCTTTATGACATCTACTGATGCATGTCACTCCAGCCTTGATACATTTACACCGTCCAGTACACATCTTTCGGCACTTGCATGTAAACATGCCTTGTCCCCCAGTCGTTGACATGAGCCGGGCACACTCGCTTAACCTTACACGTCAAGTGAGTAGTACAAGTGAGCAGACGTCACTTAACCTGGCCTGGTGACCTGACCTTAGGTCATCTGGAGTCAGCATTTTCACACAATGTGCGCAGAATATGGGAGAAAAGGTATACAAAATTTGGCTTTGCTGCGCGCCGCCGTTTTCTCGTGATCTGTGAAAAACCACAGGGGGGTTGAAAGCAACCCCCCCTGCAGTGCGCGTATTGTTAAATGCAATGCAACACAACAGTTTTTCGAACACTCACCGCACCGCGTAAGTGTAAGCCGCACCGTCCCGGTACACCACACCAGAGCAGAATGAATCGAGCGCCACAAACTCGACCAAGGTCAGGTCGGGTCATCAGCGGGGAGCCCGGAGCACGGTACTAATGGTCTCCGCACACCACGCGACTCTCCGCTGTTCGAAGGTCACAGGGATATTTGACCTCCCCAGATCCAGATCGGTGGCCGAAGCCTGGCCAGCGGCAACACGTTGCTATAATTTCCGCGTTGTGCAGGGTTCAGCGGAAAGTCGCATCCCGAATGGACCAGGTGTGTGGAGACCTTAACCCAGAGTTGCGCCAGCTCGCAGATCGGCTCCGGAGAACAAACTTAACCCTCGCATGTGTGCGGCGTTTGCCAGCTTCTAATGTGTAGGGGGGGGGGTCGGTTGGACCCCCCCCTTGCCGTTTGGCCCCTGATCGAGCTAGAGCTTCGCAGAAAAAACGAGCGTGTTGCCCGTGACGAGAGGAAGCCGATGATACCCAATTTTAAGGTCCTAGGTCATTGGTTGACCTTCCAGGTCAGGTCAATGACCCAAAGTCGGGAAATTCGGGACCTGTTAGAACAGTGGTCGGCAGGTCCTCCGGGGTCGTGCCCCCTTTTTTGGCGCCAGGCAGGGCCATTACCCCCACCTACCAGACCCCATTGGTGATACAACCAACTACCAAGGTTACTGAAATTCCATACTTTTCCGTGACTCTTTGGGTACCATATCTGCGAAAAACCGCAGGCCCCTACCCTGCGGTTTCTCGCAAATATCTCAAAAACGTTGGCACTGAGCGCCACCATTTTGGAACAATTGATCATACATCGTTTCCGCACATGTTGTGAATATTCCAGACCAGGGTCACTCAAGGTCAGGTCACCAGATCACGTCAAGTGACCTCACCTCAGTAAAGACTGTAACGCCTGCTTCAGCTGCATTGAGTGACAGATCTCTTTCAAACTTTCAGGAATTGATAAAGGCAACAGCATGTACAGTCTGTCTTAAAAGTACCGCGCAAAGTGACGGTGGATCCATCAAGCCTGACCGAGGAAGGGCCTGCTATAATTTGAAAGTCACCGAACCAATGGAGCTGGGGAATGGACGAGGATGTTCATTGCTTCGGTGACTCAAATTTGGCAGTCCTTCATCGGTCAGGCTTGATGGATCCACCGTCACTTTACGCGGTACTTTTAAGACAGACTGTACAAAATTTGTATCTCGGAGATTTGATGTCGGAAAGTTCAGGTCAATTTCACGCCCTCTCCCATTATCAATGGCCAATGGGAGAGGGCGCAAAGTAAATGGTAGAAAATTGAAAGGCGCCTCTTTTGGACCAGCGTCATTCCTAACACTGTGACACTCTTATTTACAAGTAAACATGACCGCTGAACCGGAAAATTGCACCCGTGACCCCGCTGTATGTCCCTGAGGTCATTTCAGGTCATGAATGGTATCTAACAGCTTTTCGCTAATAACTTTTGATAAAGGCATGCCAGAGCGATGAAAATGCCTTAGATGTGTTCAGCTCGACGATACGGATCGACTGATGTGCAACAAAACCTTCGATGCTTCTCGACGGGAGGATCACGATGCTGATAAAAGTGAGCTCTTGCAAGTTTTGAGTGACAAGCTATTTAAGAAAAACTATCAGCAAGCAACGTACATTTTCGCAGTTTTTGGCTCCTGCAGGCTAAACCGTTAATCTTCGGTTGAATCTGAGGGCAGGCATCAGAAATGTTTTTCTTCATCATTTCTTACGCTCTTTCGATCGCCGACTACGGCGTTTCGCTAGTGAACCAGGAGCCAAGTTAGTAGGGGGTGTTCAACCTCCACCTCCAGCAGGGCGTGGAAATCCAGGAGCCCCAGCGGGGCGCGGGTTAACCCCCATACGTATAGGGGTAGCGGGTATTTTTCGGGAATAGATCACGTTAAAAGGGTCGGATTACGAAAAACTGTACCATCGAGCCGATCATTTTTATCTGTCCTGAAAATGACATGACCTTAACCCGAATAACCGTTGATTTGTGAGATCTTTCTTGAGATCATGGCAGGCCACAAAATCTCACTTCAAGAAGTTACAGCGGGACCCGATTTACTCGGCAGTTGTTATTGACCTATGGAAGGTCACCCAATGACCAACGACCTTTAAATTGGGTAGCAGCGGCTGCTTATCTTCACGGGCAACACGCTCAATTTTTCTGCAAAGCTCCAGCTCAGAGACCGAGATGCCCAGGACAAAGTGCAATGGACGACTCCTCTCCCTTGCGTTAGTGACTGTGAAAACGCCAATAGACGAGCGCCGGTTAGTACATGACAGTTACTTTCAACGACTGTACGGAATGGTGAGCAGCTACATGAAAATTGACATGCGCCAGCTAATCAGTTCATGCTTTGTGCGTTTGACCTCGACTAATCTTTGAATCCTGGGGCACAACAGTTGCGATGTTTGTCCCATCAAGGAAGCCATTAATTCTAAAAAAGATGCGGCTTTCTCAGAGGCCCTCATTACCCCCCGCCGAAGGGCGCCATTACCCCCAAAGGGGGCATGCCCCACCATTTGCCGACCCCTGTGTTAGAAAGTCGTAAAGTGTGGCTGCTAAGGGGTTTTTCGGGATGCTGATCACGAATATCGTGTTAGTTTTGATCACAGATGATGTCTTGAAGCATTTAGACCAGGTCGGGTCAGGTCAGGTCAGGTCAACCAGTAGGCGTCGTGACGGGTATTCGTAGTACGTGTCAACCGCCTCTGACAGCTTCGTAACATGTTACGAAGTCACCAAAACTACTTCGTAAATGTTCAAATGGTTGCTAAATTCGAATTCAGCTCCAAAAACTAGCCTAGAAACATGTAAAACTCGAAAAAGTGACCCGAGGTCACCCGAGGTCACCAAAGGTCAATGACCTGACCTGACCTTCAGGTGACCTTGACACACACGGGAGTAACATCAAATCACATGTTTGAACGTTTGAAACCACGAAAAGCTTGCAAACACGCGGCTAGTGCGAGCCAGGGCTGGAAAAAGTGTTTCGGTGGTTGTCGTCCAAAGGAAAACGGGCTTATTTGGTTGTCAACTCAAGATGTCTAACCTGCGCCCCGCTGAGGGTCCTTGATTTCCACGCCCTGCTCGGGAGGGGGGGGGTCAAAGTCAAACACCCCGCCCTTTTAAAACCCTATTCCTGGCGGGCTCCGCCGGGACAAGAAACTGGCGGGGGGGGGGCCGATTCGGCCCCCCTTCAGATCTCAAAAACTACACATCGCAGCGACAAACGGTAAACGGCATCGGATACGCACGGTCAAGATCTACAATTTTTACTAAGGTCATTTTCAGGTCAGGTCAAAGATGACGTCACAGGGGTCGAAAAACTCAAAATGGCGGCGCTAGATATGGAGAGAGTTTTTCTCGAATAACTTTCGAATTAGTCAAGATAGGAACAAACTAAGGGCATCATCGTGATCCTCTCGTCAAGCCGCATCGAATGATATATATGTTGACCTCGAAAGGTCAAGGTCAAAGGTTGACCTCGGGTCACGTGACCTCGAGGTCATCATGTATGTCATTCGATGCGTCTTGACGAGCTGAACACAATGAGACCATCCACGCGTCTGTATCTTGTTCCTGTACGGAGTTATTGGCCAAAAACCTTTGGTTACCTTTGATGACGTCACATGACCTCACAGCTGCCCAACAGCAAAACAGACCTCAAGGTAGTGAAGGTTGATCGTATATGAAGTCATGTGTGGTATATGGGGCCATTCCGACCCGTTTTAGTGGTAAAAACAGGGAGTTGATTTTTCCCCCATTGACTTATAATGGGGAGGTCGCGAAACTGACCTGACCTTAGGTCACCGATATCGAAATTCCGAGATATACAAATTGCACATACTGGTACCCTAACTAAAGCCTGAAGAGAAGAAATTGATCGGTCAAAAACTCTAGCTCTGGCGTGATTGCAAACTTTTCTGAGGTAGGGGAAGTTGGGGGAACGCCGAAGACTTTTTTTCTGACGCCCGTAGCACGCAAGGTAGACAACATACGCTATTCTTGTTGGCGTCATTCGAGAGGCCAGTCTTTTGCCTTTCAAACATACCAGTTGCATTTGATGAATTCGCATACCGTTAAGCGCACAAACTAAAAATATCAAAGAAGTGACTTTTTCGGCGTTGCCCCGGACTGCGGGGAAAGCCGAAAATGGGAGAAATGATCTACGGGGAATGCCGACATTGATGTTTTGCCATTTTATCTCAAACTTTATCCAGAATTCATCAAAGCTGACACACGTTTCAAGAGCTTGAGGACGCGGTGCACACTGGAAGTTATAATTGTGTGATATAATAAGAAAATGCCAGGTAAATCATTCCTTATAGGTAACAGGCCGTTGTGTCGGTTGAAAGTGTAATTTGTGTGACTAAAAATACGCGTTGCTATTCTACAGCAGTAAAGTCCACGTAGCGTGCTTTTAACACGTGCGTAATCGCACGTTTTCGGCATTACCCTAGCCAGCCATACTTTCATTTGCAGGCCCATAACTTTTCAACGTGCTATATAAATTTCAAATAGGCAGCACACTTATGCAAAGACATGCTAAAGATTACTTGACCGAATTGGCCAGACAAACGGTAGCATAATGAGTAAAAAATGCAGCTTCAAAGGCGCATGTAGTACAAGGGAAACGTACCTTGAAAACGCTCTTGGCGCCCTCACAGTCGAAGTATTCCGAATGACGACTCGTAACAAACATGCGATAATTGTAGTCACTTAAGCTTCAGAGCATCACTGACAGGTGGCATCCATGTTTTACGGTTTTCGAAATATCTCGAATTTCGGCTTTGCCCCAACTCCGGCATTGCCCCAACTTCCCCTAGGGTCACCAAACCGCCTCTGGTGACCTGACCTGAGGTCAGATCAACTCAAAATTTTCAGACATGTTGCGTACGAGGGGCGTTCAAAAAGTTCTCGGCCTGACCATGAAGGAGCAGAGATACGACGTCGACTTATTAGACCAAAAATGTTCATTTAGTCAAATAACCAGCGTTAAGACAAAAACATTTCGCGCAGCGCTTCGCGAGAGGCCCCAGGGTCTCCATAGCCAAGTGGGTTTTGGACCCATCTGGCACGTCCAAGACGGCTGCTTTTGTCTCCTTGCTGTCAGCGAGGCTGCCACTGCTAAGCAATTTCCTTATGTTGAGGAAGAGGTGGCAACCAGAGGTTGCAAGGTACGGAGAAAAAAGTGGCTGTGACAACAACTCGAAGCCACAGCTCACTGCTTCGCTGATCGTCACCCTGCTCATGTGTGCTGGTGCGTGGTCCTGGATCAGGCGCACACTTTTAGTCAGCTTCCCCAGTCTCTCCTCGATATCTGCTGCTCGCTACTGTTATCGAAGGGAGGTTTAGTATTCATCACCAATTGTGCGCCTCTGTTTTAGAAAGTTGACGAGCAGAGCCCCGTCAGCATCCCAAAATGCAACCACTGTCACCTTGCCGACTGACTTAAACACGTCGCACACATTTGGTGGCCTTTACTCAGTGTGCTTCCACTTGCGCAACTCAGTCACGCCCTTAGGGTCAACGTGTGCCACCCACAATCCCTCCACGGTAACAAGTAGTTCAATGACCTCTTTTGGATCTTCGATATAGGGGCCAAAATTTTCGCGTTACGCCTCCTTTCGAGTTTCCCTTTCCTCTGGAGTTAGCAAACGGGGGATGCATCTTGCAGAGATCTTAAACATATTAAAACGCTGTAAAAGAATGGCTTTGAGGAACCTGATAGACATCTCCGCTTCTGCTGCGTTGTTCCAGACCAGAACATTTGTCATTTTTCACAAAGAAGTGCTTATTTTTCATTTTTCTTGAGTCAATGCTGTTGATGGCTGGCCACTCAGGGGGTGACCATCAATGATCTGTTGACCAAAATTGAACAGAATTGCCCACTTCTTGACGCTACTGTAAGAAAGACGAACCTCAACATGTGTTGGCACTAGCTTTTCGTGAATAACGTTTGGTGCATTTTTCTGCAATACATGAACCAAATCACTATTCTCTTCTGGGCGTCGCCCATTCTGACCGGGAATGGCAAACTATGTTACGATTAATTAGCAGCCTGAACCAATCACAGGGCAGATTGGCTAATGGCTACGTAAGTGGACATCCCAATAACACATCATTGAACATACCGCGTTGCAGGCCGAAATTCCAACTCCTTCATGGTTGGGCCGAGAACTTTTTGAACGCCCCTCGTAGAAGCCTTTTAGGAAAAGTCAGAAAATTTGAGCTTCCTAGCTCAATGCGTTTGGGAGAAATAACCAAAAAACCACAGGGGGGGGGGGGCTCCTGAGGCCCCCCCCGCCAGGAATAGGGTTAAAAGTACCGCGCAAAGTAACGGTGGATCCATAAAGCCTGACCGAGGAAGGGCCTGCTAAATTTGATCCACCGGAGCAATTGACATTCTCGTCCATTCCCCAGGTCAATTGGTTCGGTGACTTTCAAATTAACCCGCGCCCTGCTGGGGGGGGGGGGGTGTTTGAACACCCCCCCTTGTGGTTTTTCGCGAATATCTCAAAAACGGCGGCGCGGAGCGCCGCCGTTTTTGGTACACCTTGTCATACATGAATTCTACACATGTTGTGAAAATTTCAGACCAAGGTCATTCAAGGTCAGGTCACCAGGTCACTTGAAGTGACCTCACCTCATAAAAAGTTTCAATGTCTGTCATAGCTACACCGAGTGACCGATCGCTTTGAAACTTGCAGCGATTGCTAAGAGCAATAGTATGTACAAAATGTATATCTCAGAATTTTGATATCGATGACCTAAGGTCAGGTCAATTTTGCGACCTCCCCATTATAAGTCAATGGGAGAAAATTGAAATGCGCCTCTTTTGGACGAAAGACATTATAAACACCCCCAAACACCGAATTACAAGTGGTTTAGACACACTGAACATGAAAATGGTGTCCGTGACCCTTGCTTATGCCCTGAGGTCATCTTAGGTCACGAATGATATCTAACAGTTTTTCGCGAATTACTTTTGATAGAGGCGTGCTAGAGCGATGAAAACGCCTTAGATGTGTTCAGCTCGACGATACGGATCGACTGATATGCAACATGACCCTTTCCGGTCAGGTCATGACCTTGACCTGAGGTCAAATTTTCAAGTTGACCTTTCAAGGTCAAGTTATAGTTCATTCGATGCGTCTTGACGAGAGGAACACGATGCCGGTAAAAGTAAGCTCGTACAAGGCTTGGGTCAAAAGTTATTGCAGAAAAACTGTTTCCGAAAAAATCGGCTATTTTTGCAGTTTTTGCCCCCTGCAGGCAAAACCGTTGACGTTAGGTCAAATCTGAGAGAATTACTCAGAAAGGGCGTTAATAGGGCTATCGAATGCGCTTTTCCGCGGCGCTGTAGCTCTATTGGTTCCCGAGTTATGCGTTGGCTTCTTGGAAACTTTCGACATTCGACCTGGAAATCGGCGAAATTTTGCCTTCAATGACCTCTGGTGACCTGACCTTTGACCTGACCAAAAAATTGACCGAAGTGATTTCGTCATTATTTTTGACGCTCTTTCGAACGCCGCCTTCCGCGTATCGCTACGTGGCCCAGGAGCCGAGTTACAAGGGGGGGGGGTGTTCAAACACCCCCCCCCCCCAGCAGGGCGTGGAAATCCAGGACCCCCAGCCGGGCGCGGGTTAAAGCAGGCCCTTCCTCGGTCAGGCTTGATGGATCCACCGTCACTTTGCGCGGTACTTTTAAGACAGACTGTACAGCGCCGCGGAAAAGATTAGACCTTGGATTAGACAGCCCTTTTGGCCCTTTCGGTGACCCTTCGACGGTGCCACTGGTCGACTTCCACTCACATTTGAACAAAACGTGCTCAAGTTGGTAGGTACACTTCAGTCGTGCAGACGCCACGTACCCTGCGTGCGAATATATTATAATTCCGCTCCTTTTTGATAGCGCAGGGCGCTCAGCCGTCAGGCTCAATCGTCCGACGATCCGTGTTCCTCGACCTCTGAAGTCCTGAGCCACCATATCCTCGTGGGCATGACATGGCGTGCCCTCCCCTCGGCCTCACCAAAACATTACCGGCACTGACACGGTCCCACTCAAGATGTCCCGCCGCGGACCTACCCCCAGGCGCCACCGGGGTGGGTTTTGACGTCACAAAAGGAGCCCCGGCGGATTAGAGGGGACGCTAACTGGCCGCCGGCCGGGGGCGGCACTGAAGGGTGTGGGCAGGGGCCGGCCGAGTCCTGGAATGTACTAGATTTGCCAGACACGTGTTGCCAGCGGACAACCACGGCGACCACTTGGTATGCCATTGGTCGTCTTTATGAGGGTCGCCGATCGGCCGTCCGAACGATGGTCGAACGACGCAGTATATACTAAATAGCTACGGGGAGTTGGAATATGTCTGTAGCTACCAGGAAATTTTCCACTGGGATGCCGCCGCGTACGGGAGGTAACGGACTCGAGAACTGCGAGTCGATGTGATGGGGAGGGACAGAGAATAGTTTGCGTGGGCAGAGGTGATTTGGTTGCGTGGGCAGAGGCGGATGGATTGTGCGCTTCTAACCGCACTAAGCGGAAGGAGTTAATCAGTTCAGGCGCTGCGCGTGGTCGCCATAAGATCGTCTTCTCGGTTGTCGTCGACAACGACAAAACGATACAATTTTTCACCCCTGGTGCGAGCCGACATACGCGAAATCGCGATTCCGGCCAAACATGGTCTCGGAAAAGAGGTCACAGGTCAAAGGTCATTTGGGTCAGGGTCATGAAATTTTCAGGGTAGGTGTAAAATTGATCAATGCGAGGGTACTGAAAGTTTCCTCGCGATCGGCCGCTTTTTACGCGAGTTATTCATTCACGAAAAACCATGGGGGGGGGTCCATCCGACCCCCCCTCCTACACATGCGAGGGTTAACATATAGACGCAGTGGCGTCGCCACGGATTTTCGACTAGGGGATCTGGTCGGACGGTCAGTCAAAGTAATCCCCACCAAATACTGAAAACTCCTCGGATTTAGACAATTTTATTTTGAGAATGCACCAAAATCGTTTTTAAAATATTTTATCTTATTCTTGATCGATTTTCGTGGCCAAAAGTGTGTGGGGGGGGTCGTCGGACCGGCATATTTTCAAGAATGTGTGTGTGTGTGGGGGGGGGGGGTCCGGACCCCTCCGACCCCCCCCCCCCCCGTCGGCGACGCCCCTGCATCGACCAGCGGTCCCCCATTCATTCGGAATCGTACCACAATCCGAGGATCCATGCTTCCGGCGGCTAAGTGCAACGCCACAAACCCGTCCGTTCGCAAACGGCCTAGGCCATTCGCGAATGGCCGGCCATTCGCAAACGGCCTAGTCCGTTTGCAAACGGACCGCCATTCGCAAACGGCCTAGTCCATTCGCGAATGGACTAGTCCGTTCGCAAACGGACTAGCCTCCGCACTTGGCCCGTAACATATATAAAAACGACAATGTATTCAAATACACAATTAAAAAACAGAGCTTTCGGTAACAAATACCTTGATCACTGTGATCACTGTGATCACAGTGATCAAGGTATTTGTTACCGAAAGCTCTGTTTTTTAATTGTGTATTTGAATACATTGTCGTTTTTTATGCATAATGTTTGCATTCTTGACCTTACAGGTTACAGATATCAAGCTTCAGAGATACGTATTTACCTATTCATGCTGTTAATCTTATCAATCGCCTAAAATTTGAAAGTGATCACTCAGATAGTGTAGCATTGGCGAACAAACTCTTAATTTTCTGGGATGAGGTCACTTGATGTGGCCTGGTGACCTGACCTTGAGCGACCTGGGTATGCATTTTAACATGTGCAAAAATCTTGGACAAAAGTGGGCAGGGCGCCGCCGTTTTTTTTTAAGATCTGCGAAATACCGCAGGAGGGGGAGTGGTGTTCATGTTCAAACACCTCAAGCCCGCCGCGGAGTCATCCTGTACTTGTTTCTGTAGTCTGTACGTGTTTCTATTTCTAAGTGTCGTCCTTTCGTGTTTCCCCAGAATATGCCTCCAAAAACATAAAAATTTTCATGGAGCAAACGGTCTTCGAAGTGGAGCTCAGTTGCCATGTACCCACTCAAGTGCGCTCCGTTTTCAAAGAGCTGAAGCAAAGGGCAAAGAGATAGAAGGGCTCAGAGATCAAGCTTCGGGCCGCGCTGAAGTGAACAGAGCTGTAAAAGGTGTGTGTGGCGAGGGGGGGGGGGGGTAGGCACGACAGGCGATCATGAACTGCGAAGTCTGACCTATCTGACTGAGAACCATGTTTTGTCACCATCCCAACACGCGTATAGGCCTCGCCATTCTACCGAGAGCGCCACTGTCGAGCTCGTCAGCCGAATCACAGCGAACAGTGACGAGGGCATGGTGACGTGCCTGTCATCATGCGACCTCTCCAAGGCCTTTGACTGTGTTAACCGCGAGGCACTGCTCACAAAGCTCCAGTGGTATGGCATTTCGACGCACTGGTTCGCTGACTACTTCAGCAACCGCACGCAGGCTATAGACGGCGGCCTCAGCCTCCCAGTACCGTTCGGTGTGGTCCAGGGTAGCACGATCGGAGCAATCATGTTCAGTCTCTACACAAACGATCTACCGTGTCACCTGTCCCAGGACGCAGCATTCATTTCTTACGCCGACGACTCGCAGATAGTACATAGCGCTCCACCGACTCTGTCAGGTCTCACTGAGCTGCGTCTCAGAACGGAAACCGACCTGGCTGCACTCTCTGCTTGGTTCTGCTCCAACGGGCTCAAAATCAACCCCAACAAAACGGAACTCATTCTATTCGGAACAACAGCGGCTCTAAAAAAGACCGCTGACTTCTCTATCGACTTTGAAGGCGTACAGCTCACACCTGCTCAAAGCGTCAAAATCCTCGGTGTAATATTTGACAGAGAGCTCAACATGCATCAGCAGACGAGCAGAGTAGTGCAGCGATGCTACGGTGGCTTGATCACCATTAGTAAGATCAGAGACACACTTCCCAAAACAACTGTACTTCATCTCGTGCGCTCACTGGTCTTCCCGCATGTGACATATTGTTTACCGGCCTGGGCACCGCCTACCAAACGCGAACGTCTGCGCATGGAAAAAGTGATCAACCACGCCGCTCGAGTTGTAACCCGAAAGCGTAAATTTGACCATATCTCACAGGCGAAACGTGAGCTCGGCTGGCTGTCATTCGAGCGCACGATTGACTACAGGGACTGTATTCTGGTGCACGCCATGCTTCATGAAGCAAACGCGCCAGTCCACCTAAAAAGCCTAGTCTCGATGCGAGCCGACGTGTCAGAGCGTAGCACTAGGGCGACCGCCGCCGATCTTCTCCATGTGCCGCGCGCCCGACTGGAAAGAACGCGTATGGCGACGCCCGTCCGCTCACTGACTGCATGGAACGATCTTGACAAAGGGATGCGCAACTGCGGCAGCGTCTGTACTTTTAAGAAACGAGTCAAGAGTTTTTATCTCAGCAAACAGTAGAATGTCTTTTTAGAATGTCTTTGATCCAGTGTTGTATGACGAAGTTAGTAGTGACTGTATTGTACTGTATAATATGCACTGTGTTTTCATGTAATTTGACGGCAGCCCTGCATTGTATGACGCTGTGGAATAACCATCCAATTGTATATTGGAATCCACAAAGATCTGCTAAATAAATAAATAAATAAATAAATAAATAAATAAATAAGTGTGTGAATAGGGCTAGAGAGAGCTAGCGTCCTACGGCGACCTCGGTGAACACTGAACTGATACGGACTTAAGAGGGAGGAGGGGGGCTGATATGTAGTAGACATGTGCATGAATCCGAGTGATTGATCCATGATCTCAGTGGATCTTAAAGCAAACGACAAGCTTGGATCTATAATCCCATTGTATCCCACGTAGAAAATGTATCCTGAATCTCTGAATCTATGATCTCATTGCATCTTATAACAAACCAAAATCAGGATCTGAGATCCGATTGAATCCCACCACATGCAACCTAATGAAACCATGTTTCCATGCGACTTGTTTTGAATTTTGAATTTGAATTTGCGTTGTTTTAAATTTTCTCCGTGTACCAACTGCGCCACTGGAGCCGCCCATATACTCCATGACACCCACAGGGTGTCATGGAGTATATGGAGCCTGTGGGCTCCCTGTGGGTGTCAACTTGGTGACACCGTTATAAGTGTAAGCAGCGCTGTGACACCTTTAAATTACACCCGTGGGTATGCAGTTTAACACACACCCAGGCGATTATTCCCCCCAGTATCCCTATGGGTGTCAACTTGGTGACACCGTTATAAGCGTTGTGACACCTTTAAATTACACCCGTGGGTATGCAGTTTAACACACACCCAAGCGATTATTCCCTCCAGTATCCCTACGGGTGTTATCTTGGTGACACCATTATAAGTGTAAATAGGGTGTCTGAGGGGAGTCGAAACGCACCCTTGTCTGGGGTGTATGACACCACAGTACAGAAACTGGACACCCTTAGGGATAGTACAATGGTGTATCTTGACGCTCATATAAGTGTTATCTGACACCTTTCAAAAACACCCGTGGGTATGCAGTTTAACCACTTACACCGTTAGCAGTGTTTTAAATTTTCTCCGTGTGAGTGCGCCGGTGTTGGGGGTGAACACTTTTTTGAATGAGTCATGTCTGCTCCTGCTGAACCATGGGACGGTCGCTAGCGTGCGTCAAGGGAAAATGCTAGTACTCCTCGTTCATTCTCTCGTCTGTTGTGACGAGTTGGTGTCCCATGGAAGGTCGCCGACCTGTGTGCTACCTGCCGTACCCTGGGGCGTAATCAGCTGACGGCACGACCCCCTACGACACGTGCCAGCTGCATTTTCATGTGCCGCGAGAAGAAAACAAAGGGTCTCCGGAACCGGAGACCGGACATTGTCGGTGAATGACAGTTGTTCATTCAAAAACTGCTAGCATTCCTATGAAACATACATTTCGTAAATATCAACAGCATTATCGGTGTAATTAATTAAGTATAGTACCTATAGGTCTATAACAGGAACCTTCCACCCCATGGCTATTGCAGCAAATTCATAGATGGGCTCTGGAGCTGTATGGTCGCTACACATGCTTCCTTGATAGCTTATAAACATATTTTAGTACCTGATGAAGCGCAATTAAATATTCATTGTGCCCAGTTTAAGATGGGACTGTGAGCTGAAAGGTGACTGTATGAGACCTGCCACAGACCGCTGATCACGATGATCGGCTTTTGGTCGTCCATTACTTGTTTGCCTTCGGCAGGGTTACCATCGGCCTCTTCAGTCAGTATTACTACTTCGATGTACTTCGATGTAGGTGGTATGGTATCATTAGTGCTGTCCGCCTTTATGAAAAAGCATCAGTTTGCTGCAGTAAGCGTCAGTTAGTATGGCAATGGGGTGCTTTTACATGCACGTTGTATGCTACATAACTCACCATACAATAGGAATTGGTAAAAAGTTTTGGGATGCATTCTACCATTTCACGTCATGCGATGGCGGATCCAGTGAAGGGCATAGTGGGCATTTGCCCTCCCCATAGCTGAATAGTGTCGGCAAGACTATCCTTTTGCCGCTCCCAAAGCTGTTGGTGATGAGAAATATAATACAGCGTCGATGCCTATCTAGACGAAAAGCAGGTCTTTTTGTCACAATCATTTTGAGGGATGGAGCTGACCGCTCACTGCTCATTGTTTAGGTCGGTATGCTGATAACAGATGGAACTCCCTGAACTGCACACATGCAGATTGCAGACGTAGTGAAGCGTTGTAAAGTCACCGGCGCGGCGATGGGTTGAGGTCACCGAATGGGTCGGAAACTTTTGCCCTCTCCAAACGGATTAGCTGGATCCGCCCCTGACGTCATGTGACGTAAAACATACAGGACTCTGGACTTACTTAAGTGGAGACAGGGTCTAACATCAAGTTGATATAAAAAAATACGTTTGAAAATGTTTTTTTATAAATATAAAGATTGTAGGCCCTATATGAATAAGTCCTATGTATATAAGAGCATTCAAGGTCATCTGAGGTCATCAACGCTAATTGGTCATGTCCTCAACCTTGACTTGCCTCGTCGATGAGCCTTGCTCAGACTTACGATTACTATAAATTTACAGATACCTAAATGCTCGTGCATTCATAGCTAGAATATGACACAATATTTGCACCTTTATGTTTCGTGACACTTATGACGTCATAAACAAGTACACAAGCATCTGGTCCGACACATTTTGCATTTTAAATGATCGTTAGTCTCCAACGTTTCGTTTGAGCCCAAAAACACGTCTGTACCTCATATAGTTTCTTAGTTACGAGCCCTGGCCAGTTTTGATCCCGAGTTAAAACATAGTGCATCGGTATTCGGTTGTCAATTCACCCACCCCGTTTCCCTAAAAGTAGACGGGTCAGACTCAGCCTGGGTCTTAACGAGTCTTAGAATCGCCAGAGACGGGATCGGGTCGCCGTTATTGCACCGGTCTTGGCGTCTTTTGGTATATATAAAGTAGACAGCTTCGATCACGGACGTCGGACCGTTCTACGAATGTACGCACCATCCAGGCCTAAGATGCGTCGAGCTTTTTAAGAATGCAGTCTAGATCAATCAGCATAACAATGGTGGTACGCTCCTCCGTTATACGCTCGCTCGATGCGTCCGCCGAGCCGGCTTGCCTCCAATGACGTCATCGGCCGGCCGGCGGCGTTCAAGGTCAAACGGCTGGTGTCCTTACCTGGAGTTCTATAGCCTTGGACTCAGTTTGATCACGAATTCAACCTAAATAACATCTTTTCAACTTTAGCGTTGTTTTTTTTTTATTCAGGGATGCCTAAAACGATTAACAATATGATTGTGGTTTCAAAGTTTATTCAGGAACATCAAAGCAGATTATCACACATTTGCACGCAAAACGAACACAAGTCAACCGTGTCCAATTACAAATTATCAGGGAACGCGTGATTAGCAACAGTACCTACCAGTTGGCAAAATTGAGTCCACAGGTGCCCGCTGTTTCTATGCGTTACAAGGCGCCTTGTCCTGACAGCGTGCGTCTACAGCGTCTTAGGCGTCAGAATCGCTCAAGTCAGATTCATCGCTATAGATGTCGACTCTCAGCAGGCTCAACAACACACCTCCCTGCAGCTCAATTAGCTCAGAGCTCCCTTCGCAGCATGACGCCAAACGCAACCCGACCGCGCACTCTTCCCGTACGTTCAGACGCAACGATGCCGACAGGACCGTCTTTCTGTCATATAAGGTCGGTCTCGAGTTTTATCGGGTCGTTCTGTCCCTGCTCTCCATAACCTGACACCCGGTAGTGCCGAACAGCCACGCACAAGACGGAGGCGCCCCACCATTTGAAACCCCAGCCGCCCCGGCGTCTGACCGACTCAGCCGGCCGACCGGTAATTAACGACTTCACGCGGCATATCTCCGAAAACCGCAGTAATCCGCAGCTGAAAATCTCAGGACAATTTAACAACATGCCAACGACATTAACGATGGCAGAAACTTAACGGAACTCGATGGACCTTTTTTCGTAGAGGTAACTTAAGCTTTGTCTCATAATGTTAGCGGCCATATTTTGACGTCACGTGTTAATTGCACCAAAAAGCTGTCATAAGTACAAAACAATCAATTCAAAAGTGGTCCGTCTGCAAGCCCACTAACCAAGCATCATAATGGTATGCATATTTTCTGACTCCCATTCCAGCTTCATGCCTTTATACAATCTCAAAATACCATACCAGATTCAGCAGTCCGACTCGCGTCCATAGCGGGTGGGACGTAGCCTGTGTTTGAAGCAGACATGTGCACGGATCCCAGACAACCAATCACGGAAATCGAGATGGCCATTAGATTGACGGTCTTCAAGCATGAAATTATGGTGGAAAACATGGCTCATAGAAGCCTCTCAATGAACCAACTATTTTGCATTCCTTCAGGGTTAACAGTTCTGAGAAAATCCCTCAAGATCCATCTCGGATCCATGATTCGTGGCCATGGATCCGAGATGGATCTTGAGGGATTTTCTCAAAACTGTGAACTCTGAGGGAATGCAAAATAGTTGGTTCGTAGAGAGGCATCTATTAGCCATGTTTTCCACCATAATTCCATGCTTAAAGTCCACTAATCTAGTGGCCATCTTGATTTTCGTGTTTGGTCGTCTGGGATCCGTGCCCATGTCTGGTTTGAAGTCAAATTGATCGGAAAGGGCACTGTTAGAGTTAAAATCGTTGCCATATTTGGGTCCGCTGGTCAATTTTACACTGGAAACCACCTTTAGAAATCAGAAAACAAAACTTTATTTTTTTGATTAAGTGGGCATTCTTAGGGGCATCCGTCCCATGGTGCGACGAGCCGGCCGCGCCGCCCCTACCCGCCCGGGTGGTGTTTCACCGGTGATGCAGCACGCTGCTATTCTGCTGACGTCACACTTGTGATAGTGTTGGAGCAATGGGGCTTGTTAATGTTGACGTCTCCATGGAAACCCAATTTGACACGTGTAATAGCAGCGTGCTGCTATCACCGGTGAAACACCACCCCAGTCTCCACAAGTGCCGATAGAAAGGACAGGAGGACATGCAATAACAAGGAATAATGAATTGTGGCTGATGCGGTAATATAGTGCATTATAAGGCAGTGTATTATTATATACCTAGTAGAATGCGCTTAAGAAATCTTCGGATAGAAAACCCAGCCGCTTAGTGTGCCCACTTGAGCTTTTCACGGATTTTTCCTTAGGAGCATAACTGACCCCGGTTAATGAAGCTACCGCTTATAAATCCAAAGCGCTGTGTCACCAAGGTGGTCTTATTAAGCGGATTCTCCTGTATTAATTAACCCGGCAGTTGCTGGGGTATTTCGCCACCGGCACCCACCGTTTGCTTGGGGGGGGAGGGGGCGTTAAACGCCTCAAGCCCATAACTCGATAACCAAGAGGCGCAGCGAAACGCACGAGGCGGCTTAGCTTAAAGTTTATTTCGCGAGCTATCCATAATCATTCAAGAGGGAAAATTCAGGTGGACATCGTTCGCGTCAAAGTAATACCAAACATTCCCAGACATTGTTTTGCTGGCAAAGTTCGAACATCCAATCATAAACTATTATTGGTGGCCCTATTTTACATCCTAGGTCATCTAAAGTCAAGAAAGATGATAAGCGATTGTTTATAACAATTTTAAATACACATGCTAGCTTCGTGCTCAAAGCATATTCTAAGCTCTAGATCCAACATATAAGAAGGCATATGAAAACACATCTGATGTGCTCATATCAACATTACAGATCAGCTGATGAGCAGCATGGCTGGTTCCTGGAAAACTGCGTTTCGGATACGAAAAATAACATTTCAAATTGTAATAACACATGTACTTAATTTTTTTTTCATAAAATCTTTAATTGGTTTGAGATAGGTGCAAAATGATCTGACCCAAGATCGGACGCTGACCTAAAATGACCAAAAACCTTCCTACATTGTCCGGAAACCGCTGACGATTGATAGCTCAATGACGCTAGAGCCGTGCATAAGGAGGCGTGAAAACACTTTCCTCGTCTCGATCTATTACTAGAGGACCATGTCATGGCGTGTGAAAGGTGTTCTCAAAATAAAAATATTTAGCCCGCTCCCCTTTGGGCAATTGGCGGACCTTACCGCTCCTTGGGGATGGTGGCCGTTTCGCCCCTCCACCTAAAATCTCGGAAAGTAACCGACCGATTTTGAAAGTTCAAAGAGCCTTCGATAGCCACATCAGCGAACTACCTGGTAACCAAGTTTTCCTTGACCTAGGTGCAACCGATGACGTCACAGGTCAGGTCAAAGGTCGATTTTTTTTTCACAGATTAATTGGGCCTTTTCTATATGGAATGCGTTATAACATCAAAGAGAAGGCATGTAGTCGAAAATCATCGATAGGTGTAATCGAAAATCATCGATAGGTGTAATCGAAAATCATCGAGCGTTGGTTGCCTTATACATATGTTGCTAAAGGTCACTGATGCCAGATCAGGCCACCGAGGTCAGGCCACTAAGGGTTACAATATAAATCCAACTATACTAGCGTCGTGTGATACACGTTTTATAGCCAATTTTGCATTTCAAATTCAATGGTGTGGGCTAGACGACCATTGGGGCCGGCTTCGGGCTTAGATTACACCCTGGTGAAGGTCAGGTCAAGGTCAGGTGAAATAAGGTTAATTTTCGAAGTTGATATTTTGCATAAAATGGGTACCTAGATATTCGCTGCAGCTCATCACGGGGAATCCAAAGGTGGTCATTTTTCCTCTGTGTGGTCTAAAACAGCTAAAAGTTGAGTTTGGAAATTTTACGTAATAAATGTTGAGTGATTTATTTTTTTCACCCTAGCTTTGGTAAAAATGGAGCTATCGAGATCACGTCTAGCATGTGTAGGTATAGCAGACCAATAGGTCTGGTATTTTCGGGGTTTGATATAAAAATCACTTTAAGTTTTGATGATCAATTTGTTTAATCCGAGTTAGCAGTTTTGTAGCCCTGTTTATTTTACATCTTTTTTATCTTGAACATTTTTCGTTATCTTCAAAGCTGTAGGTGTGATAGTTCTTCCCGCTAAGCCTTTTTTGGGTCGAAAATGGCAGAACATGACATGAATCTGACGTCCTTTGTGGCTAAGCTTTCAAAGACTTTGGAAAAATGTGGTCACAAGATGTAAAAATGATGCCCGGAAGGGCATCATTTTTAGGCTGGTGGCGAAAGACTGGTGGCGAAATCTGCTACAGATTAGGAGATATCGACTGAAAAAGAGAGATGGTCCGTTTCGCCCCCCCCCCTCCCTCCCCCAACGAGGCGTCGGGCTTTCATTCAATTTCTGCTCTCACAGTCTCTCTGAACTCTTTTTAAATTACAGAGTAACGGAATTGCAAGTGGCAATATAATCTTCCTGCCTGCGCCGGACCAGAGTTTACACATGCAGGCTGAGTTCTAGCATTTATATTTTAAATTTTTAATTGTTGAGCTTTTAAGAAGTTGTATGCACTGTTCAGCTTCTTTTTTTGGTCCATCACAGCGGGCTTGTATGCCATTTGCCAATCAAAAACGAATGTAAACACTTTTTATGAGGTCTGGTAACCTCGCCAAGTTCTTAACTGATTCGTTTAGTAGCTTTGATTGGGCACTGCCCACGTTGTCTGTCTATGACACGAAGAGAGGCTGCTGACATCGTTTGTCGCGGTTAGATAATAATACCAAATACCAATCCAAGTCCTAGTGGCTGCTCGATCGCAATTTTCCTGGCCCACCTCTCCAGCCAGGCTAGACTTTGCTCGGCACAGCTGTCGCCTCAATGCCTCGGGCGGTGACCCGTTCAAAGGGGCCCACAATTCGTATGGTGCCGTGGCTCTCAAACCAACACAGAGCAGTGAGACGCACAGGCTCACTTTCCATATAAGGCGAACAGCTGATTCTGACGGCCGGGTATCATTTATGCTAAGGCGCCCCATCACAGCGCAGCATTTCAGTTGGTGTCGGGCGCAAAAGCTGCTATGTCCCGCCCCTCCATCACGTGACCCTTCCCTCACGTGGCCTCAGTCACGTGGTGTTTCCACTCCTTGGCGCATGGCGGCGCTAGTCTCTCAGGGGCGGTGGTAGCTTGCTCCCCCGCCGTCCGCGGGTGATGGGTAGCAAGTGCTGGTGACTATGCCTACATTTAGTATGTGCTATGCTATGTGTATTGAGGATTGAGGGCACCTCTGACTCGCTGCGCAATTAAAATTCTGGTATTGATTGGTTGATTCTGGCATTGTGTCTTCGCGCAAACCATTGAAAAGGGGCGGACATTTTTAAGGAACTGTTAAGTACAGTCACCAGCACTTGCTACTAATCAACTCGTTTTTGCTCAGTAGTTTGAAGACCGATCAATTCTCAGTCGAGCAAGATACGTCAAACGATCGGTTTGGTCCTCTGATTTTCGAATATCTAACTTGTTTTTGTATGTTCGAAGCATTTTGGGATGAGGAGCCAAAAAACGTCTTTTCTGCCCTAAAGTTGCCCCAAGAAGTCGTAGAACCTAGCCCCGCCTCTGATACACAGACCACTAGTGCCATCTCTTGTCAGCCGAACAAACCGCAGAAGTAAATAATGTCACGTGACCTTTGCACACGCTACAATTACTACACAGTTGTAGTGGGGGAAGCGGGGCGGAGGCGTGGAGAGGGACGCGATCGGTACGGTCGGCTGGGGTCAGGTCGCCGAAGTCGGAGGTCATCCGCCGGAGGGTGTTTGGGCGGTTGAGCCGTGTGGGCTGGGGCTTGCGGAGTGGGGAGCGCCTGGACCTGTCTGGAAACAAGTTCTACAACGCTGTGGCAGTCGAGAATATTGTGAGGAAAGAGAGAGAGAGGGAGAGAGAGAGAGAGGAGAGAGAGAGAGAGAGGAAGAGAAAGAGGGAGATAGAGGGAGAGGGAGAGAGCGGGAGAGAGAGAGAGATGGAGAGATAGAGAGAGAGAGAGAGTGGGAGAGGGAGAGGGGAGAGAGGGAGAGAGAGAGAAAGAGAGAGGAGAGAGAGAGAGAGTGGAAGAGAAACAGGGAGAGAGAGGGAGAGAGAAGGAGATGGAGGGAGAGAGAGGGAGAGAGAGGGAGAGAGAGAAAGAGAGAAAGAGGAGAGAGAGTGGAAGAGAGAGAGGGAGAGGGTGAGGGAGTCGGCCGGGGAGTCGGCGGCTCATCGGTGCGCTGCGGCGGGTGCGCCCTCTGGCACCATGGTCGATGCGCCGGACTGAGGCCAACGGACATTACCCGACTCGCGCGCACACGCGACCTCTGGTGGTGCCCGAGCTGCATCGCGCCGCCGCCGCCGCCGCCGCCTCGGACGCCGCCGTCGGCGCCGCCGGCCCCGCCTGCGCCTGTCACGGTGCCGCCACCGCCCGCTCCTCCGCGGGCTGTGAGACCGGCGCCGGGAACCCCGCGCACCGGGCGGAACCCAAACCAGACAGGACCCACAGCCATCAGCGGCCTCCTCAAGATCCTGCAGTTCAACTGCAACAGTCTGAAGGCCAGGAAAACCGAACTGGACAAGAGAATTGAAGACGAGAAACCCGACGTCATCCTACTCCAAGAAACCAGACTCCTGGAAAGCGATGAAAACCCACGCTTCCCAGGCTACAACATAGCAGCGAGGCAAGACAGGCCACACCAGGCAAACCCGAGCCCGGCAACCACCGGAGCAGCCCGCCCCGCCGACAGTGGGCAGGGAGCACCGCCTGGACCGAGCTGGACCTGCAAGCGCCGCGGCCCGTCGGACCGCAACTCCTGGTGCGCGGGCTGCAAGAGCCGTAAGAAGTGTACGGCACGCGCCCCACCAGCGAGCGGGACCGGGCAGGCGGCCACCCAGCCCCAGCCCCCGACCGGCAGCGACGGGACCCGCGGCGTGAAGGGTAAGGGAGGAGTCATGACCCTAGTGCGGGACCAACTACCGTACTCGCGGACCACGCCTCGGTATGCGCCAACTGAACCAGACGAAGAGACCTACATCACGGCCACAGAGCTTCACCCGCAGGGAACACCGTCAATAACCGTTGTCAACCTGTACTCACCTCCAGCAAGGTGGGTGGCAGGGCAAGGCACCCAAGCTCAACCGTTCCAGCCTGCCCGCATCTCCCTTCCTCCGAGATGCGTCATCGCAGGCGACCTCAACGCTCACGCCCACGTATGGGACCCACACCAACCAGAAGACGCGATGGGCCACGAAGTCGAGGACTGGTCGATCGACGCCTCACTGACCATCCTGAACGACGGCTCGGCCACGCGCATCAACCCAGCCACGGGCGGCCTGTCGACGCCGGATGTTACCCTGGCGACCGCTGCCGTGGCGAGAGGAACAACCTGGGAGATCGGCGAGACGATGGGATCGGACCACCTCCCGATCACGACGAGCATCCCTGTGGCTCCACCGAAGCCGCAGCGCCGAGGGAGAGGCCGCCTGTCCCTGAGGAAGGCAGACTGGCAGGAGTACCGCAGGACCTTCGACGACATCACAGGCCGCTGGAACGACCACGGAGACCTGACGGCGAGAGAACTCGACAAACGACTCACCGCAGCCATCACCCGCGCCGCGCGCCGCACCATCCCACACGGAAACGGCGGAAGGACCAGGGAGCCGTTCTGGAGCGAGGCGTGCGACGAAGCAATCGCGATCAGGAAAGAAGCTCGCGCTAAGGTGGCCGCGCCAAACCATACCGCCGAAGACGTCCGGGAATATCAACAAGCAAAGAAGAACGCGGACACGGTCCTGCGCGAGGAAAAGACAAGTTTCCTGCGCAAGCGCATCGCGGAACTGGGGCCCAACACCGACCTCTGGAGCCTCATCCGCACCCTGGACGGACGCAAACCACCGGCGAAACCAGCAGAGCCCCTCAACCGCGCTGGCCCACCTGGCCGCCCAGCTCGACCAGCAGTGACAGATAGGGAGAAGGCCAACGCCCTATGCCAGGCATATGCGGCAGTATCCCGGATCCCACACAACAAACAAGAGGATCGCGACATCAAGCTGGAGGCGCGCGCTGCAGTGAGTGCATGCGCATGCGACGCCCAACGCAGTGGACCGTGCGCGCCATTCACACCCGCCGAACTCGACGCAGCCCTGGACAAGCTCCAGAACGGGAAGAGCCCGGGACCGGACGGCGTACCCAACGAGCTGCTGAAGCAGATAAGCCCAACAGGCAAGACTCTCCTCCTGGCCCTGATCAACAAGTCCTGGACAGCAGCGGACGTCCCAGCCAGCTGGAGAACAGCAGAAATCGTAGCCATCCCCAAGAAAGGCAAGCCGCCGTCAGAGCTGTCCAGTTATCGCCCGATCAGCCTGCTCTCCACCACAAGCAAGCTCGCAGAGCGGATGATCCAGGCCCGGCTGCAGCACTGGCTCGAGACGAGAGGGAAGCTCAACCCCAACCAAGCCGGTTTCCGCAGAGGTCGCTCCACCATGGACCAGCTCGGCCGAATATCCCAACAGATATTCGACGCGTTCGAGGAGAAGAAACCTCACCGGGCGGTCATGGTACTGCTGGACTTCGCGAGAGCCTACGACCGAGTCTGGAGGGCCGCCCTGCTCTGCAAGATGGCTCGGCTGGGAGTCCCCGGCTGCTTCATCAAGTGGCTGAGGGCCTTCCTGTCGGACAGGCGCGCCCGCGTCCGCTGGGGCGCTGCCCGCTCAGACCTCAGGGTCTTCCAGGAGGGCCTCCCCCAGGGCAGCGTGCTGGCGCCGCTCCTATGGCTGGTCTACGTCAATGACATCGACGTAGCAATGCCGGAGCACGTCTCGCGGTCCCTGTTCGTGGACGACGTGGCGCTGCTGGCATGCGCCCCCACTGCCAGAGAGTGCGACGCCCTCCTCCAGCCCTGCCTGGACGCGGTGGACACGTGGCTGCGACGCTGGAAAGTCATGCCCAGCGTGACGAAGTGCACCGCCACCCTGTTCACTCTCGACCCAAGAGAGAGCGGAGGGAAGGTCAAGCCGCACCTGACGCTGCGCGGAGAGGAGCTGCCCTACTCCCGCAAACCGACCTTCCTGGGCATTAAGTTTGACCCCCAACTCACCTTCGCGGACCACATCGACGACCTGAAAGCCAAAATGTCTCGACGGAGGCGATGCCTACAGGCACTGGCCGGAAAGACCTGGGGAAGCCACCGCCGAACCATCAGAGCGGCCTACATCGGCTATATCCGGGCCCTATTCGACTACGGCGCCGCCGTCTTCGGGACATACGCCGCCCCGTCGGTAAGAGGACGCCTCGAAGCCGAGCAAAACAAGTGCGCCCGCGTCATCACCGGCTGCCTACGTGCGACCCGGAAGGACGCCCTCCTGGCCGAGGCTGGCCTCCCGACACTCTCGCTTCGGGCCCTACAGCTGGCAGGCACGGAGTACCAGCGTGTAATCCGGCTGCCCCCGAGCGACCCGGGCAAGTCCCTCTTCCGAAAGGAGGTACAGCCGCGCCTCCAACACCGAGCCTACAAGGCATGGCAAAGAACATGCAACGACGCCACCGCCGCGGGAAGACCACCGCCCAAGCCTCCAGACGAGACTGCAGCACTCCCTCACCGACCGTGCCTCAGGAGGGTCGGCAAGTGGCTCGCCGAGGAGGCAGGAATCGAGGAGCTCCCGGTGGAGCCCATGGCGTTCTACAGCTGCGACCCGCCATGGCTGGGCCACCGCGGCGGCACCACCTTCAGGGTAGACCTGCCCGTGGCCACCCGCCGGTCGGACCCGCCTGCAGTCCGCAGGGAAGCTGCCCTGCGAGCCATTGCAGAGCTCCCGCAACCGGATATTACTATCTGGTCGGACGGCTCGGCTCGCGGCGGGATGGAACAGGGCGGCGCAGGCGCGCTGATCCAGTTTCACCACCTCAACAATGAAGAAACCGTGCGCGCTCCTGCAGGGGCGGTCTGCTCCAGCTTGAGAGCAGAGCTGACCGCCATGCGCGAGGCGCTCGCGGCTGTGGCCGGTCTGGAGGAAGGGGAGCTGGCATCAATCAAGTCGGTCCGCCTCCTCACCGACTCAAGGTCTGGGCTACAACTACTCGGCCGCGGCCCAGCTAGCCAGACCATGGCTCTGGCCGCCGAGGTCTGGAGGCTGCTGAACACCCTCGCCGAGAACGGCACCGAGACGGTGCTCCAGTGGGTGCCAGGCCATGCCGGGCTGGACGGCAACGAGACCGCCGACCGCCTGGCTGGCGAGGCCGCGGCGGGCGACCAAGATAGCGCACCGATTGACCTATCGAGTGCGCGGGCCGCCGTCACGCGCCATGTCCGGGAGCTGTCGCGACGGAGGACAACCGCTGCCCACCCGCACCCGGACCCCACGCCTGGCCACGACTCCCTGGCGCGCTGGGGGTCGGTGACGCTGTCCCAGCTGAGGACCGGCACATCACCGCTGACGCGCGACACGCTCTACAAGATTGGCCTGGCAGCCAACGACGAATGCCCCGCGTGCGGGGAGCCCGACAGCGTGACGCACCTGCTGACCGATTGTCCGGCCTATGAGGCGGCCCGCCGCCGCCGCTGGGGTGTCGACCCTCGCCTGATCGACGTCCTCGGCGGCCCGGCGGCGAGGGTCGTCGACTTCATCGAGGGTGTCGGGCGGACCGAGCCGCCGCTCGACCCGCCTGCGCCGCCGCCCCCCTGAGCGGGCTGGCGGCGGGATGCAGAAGAAGAAGAAGAAGAAGAGGGTGAGGGAGAGAGGGAAAGGGAGAGAGATGGGAGAGAGGGAGAGAGAGAGAGAGAGAGAGAGAGAGAGAGAGAGAGAGAGAGAGAGAGAGAGAGAGAGAGAGAGAGAAGAAAGACTGGAGGGAAGGGATAAGGACGGGAAGAGTAAAAAGAGAGACAGAAAAGGAAAACCAGGAAGGGTAAAATGAGAGAGAGAGGGTAGGTAATGGGTAAATCAGTGAGAGGGAGCGAGAGAGAAAATATTTAGTTGTGTCAGCTTGTTTCGTATGTAAAATGTAAATTTGCTTTCCATCATTTCAGCTTCGGATTGCCGATTGGAAATTAAATCTTAGCATCCTTATGATAAACCTACGCTGACGGGATGGGGACGTTTTTATGGTCGTCGTTGGGAGCTCGGCACTAATGGGGATGATGTTGAGGGTTTCGCAAATATTTCATATAAGAGATGATATTTTTTGCATCACCTATTAAACATTTTTTTACGTTTGCTATGAAAATGTTAGGCCCATTTCATCCCGAGTGCTGAGGGGGGGGGGGGGATGGCGTTTCACGCCCCTCCGTCTAACTCGGCTCCTGGGCCACGTAGAGCGACACGCGGTAAGCGGCAATCGAAAGAGCGTCAAAAATAAGAAGGAAAACACTCGGTCATTTTAAGGTTAGGGCAAAGTTCAGGTCACCAGAGCTCATCAAAGGCAAATTTTGTCGATTTCAACGATTTTAAACATTCGACGGCTTACTCTGGAACCAATAGAGCTACAGCGCCGTGGAAAAGCGCATTCGATAGCTCTTTTAACGCTCTTTCGCCAACATGTCCTCAAACTTGACCTCAGATCAACGGTTAAGCCCCCAGAGGACACCGCTCTGATTGACCTCAGATTTGACCTCAGATCAACGGTTTAGCCCCCCGTGTTTTCACTGCTCTAACAAAAGTTGGTGTCAAATCAAAAGTTATAGTAAAAAAAAACTGTTGAAGACCTTTCATGACCTGAGATGACCTCAGGGGCACACAAAGGGGGCACAGGTGCAATTTTCCGATTCAGAGTGTCATGTTTACATATGAACCGATGTTTGAGAGTGTGTAGAACGACATTCGGCCAAAAGAGGCTCATTTCAATTTTCTCCCATTGGCTTATATGGAGCTGTCGCAAAATTGACCTGACCTTAGGTCACAACTCACAGATATAAAAAAAATCCGAGATATCCATTTTATACATACTGTTACCCTAGGCAAGTACTGAAAGTTTCAAAGTGATCGCTCAGTCGGTGTAACTACAGCGAGCTTTCTAACTTTTTCTGAGTTAAGGTCACTTGGCGTTACATGGTGACCTGACCTTGAATGACCGGGATCTGAAATTTTCATAGCATGTGCGAAAAAGATGTCGGAACGGGTGTAGGTATCTAAAACAGCGGCGCTACGCGTCGCCGTTTTTTGAGATATTCGCGAAAAATCTAGGGGGGGGGGCGTAAAAACGCCCCCCCCCAGGACGGCGCGGATCAAACGGCCCCTGAGACCTCGGGATGGTGCCCCTGAGACCTTGGGATGGTGCCCTTGAGACTTCGAGATGGTGCCCCCTCAGACCCGGGGAGAGTGCTCCTTCAGACCTCGGATTTCGGAAAAGTGCCACTGGAAACTTGGAACGGTGCCCCCGGAGACCTCGGGATGGTGCCCCCAGACCTCGCGATGGTGCCGCCGGAGACCTTGGGATGGTGCCCTCTCCGACCTTGGGATGGTGCCTGCGGAAAACTCGGGATAGTGCCCCCTGAGAACTCGAGATGGTGCCCCCGCGGACCTCGGGATGGAAATAGATGAACAATATTAAACTAAAAACTAAAAAACTCAACTAAACTAAAAAAAACCGAGGCGAGGGACAGAAATGGGACTCCGGGAGACCCCGAAAACGGTACCCTATTCCGATAGACCTTCTGGATGGTGCCCCCTTAGGAGACCTCTGGGTTAACCCGCGCGGGGCTGGGGTCTCCAGCCGAACGCGCGGGGCTGGGGGGGGGGGGTAAATTTTACCCCCCTGTTATCTCCCGAACTAATGGTCCGATTTGGAAAATTCAAACGCCAATCGAAAGCTCTCATCACGAACTACTTAAAACATGTACTTAATTTAAAGTTTGAGGTCAAGGTCAAGGTCAGGTCAAGGGTACAAATTGCAAGTTTCTACAGTATCGGCCTTGCACCGTAGTTACCGAAGAATGGAGTCATGGACTGAGACTGATCGCCCAAAACGTGTTCTTAGGCTACCAAGACAATATTCGTTGCATACAATATCATTCAGAGGTCAAGGTCAAGGTCAGGTCAGGTCAGGTCAGGTCACCAAAAAACAAAATATAGAAAAGGGCATGTGCGACACATGTTTTATGGGTTATTTTACTCATAGAATTCAATAGGCACACTCAATAAGTGATATGGACCACCTCTGGATGAATTTCAGGTCGAGGTCAGGTCAAGGTCAGGTCAAGTGAGGTCAAATTTTGAAGTTGGTTGTTAAGGCCTAAAAAGGTGTCTATCTGATGCAGTTTTTCACGGCGAATCGAATGGTGCTATTTTTGTTTCCGTACAAGGTCTAGAACTTCCAAAAAAGTCATTTTTCAAAAATTTTGTGTGTCGTGACGTCATAAAATTTTTAATAACTCCCACATTTTTGAACCGATTCTTCTAAAATTTGGTATGTAGGTGCACATAGACCACTTCTCTGACATATATTCCGGTTTTTTCGATAGACTCAAAATTTTGGATTTTATAATGATTTTCCCAAAAGTCAGTTTTTTGAAAAAAATTAGGCCAAAATCCAAAATTTTCGAAAAACCGAGATAGCCATTTGATAGACAAAGCAAAATTACGTATAACCTTTTTTGTTACGTCTTGATTCTTTTAAAAATGAAGATGTTAGCGGCGTTTGAACTTTTGCCGTTTTTGAGGCGAAAATGGCGAACATGACGTCACTAAAACGTCAATTTCTCAAAAATTTTCCGACGGATTTCGCTCAAATTTTCAGGGAACGTGTCAAATTGATGTAAGAAAAGGTACTGAAAGTTTGGCGGCGCTGCGCGCCGCCGTTTTTGAGATATCGCAAAAATTCGCGAGGGGGGGGGGGTAAAATTTACCCCCCCCCCAGCCCCGCGCGGGTTAAAGCTCCCGTCGGTGACCTCCGTGATTAATTAAAAAAAAAACTCCGTGATGGGCCCCGGGAGGCCCAAGGGGGGGGGGGAGAATGGCCCCCATGGCCTCTCTCTGGATCCGACACTGAAATGATCTGGCCCAAGATCTTACCTAAAAATAACCAAAAGCCTTCCTTCATTGTCCGAAAACCGCTGACAGTTGATGGCTCAATGACACTAGAGCCGTGCATAAGGAGGCGTGAAAACACTCCTCATCTCGATCTATTACGAGAGGACCATGTCATGGCGTGAGAAAGGTGTTCTCAAAATAGATGACACTGTATGAATGAGTAAATAATTCGCGCCCCGTTGGGCTATTGGCGGACCCTACCACCTGATGGGGTGGTGCAGCCGTTTCGTCCTCCACCTGAGATCTCGGAAAGTTACCGACCGATTTTGAAAATTCGAAGAACGTTCGATAGCCCCACCAGGGGCTATCGAACCTTGTTAACAGGTTTCGTTGACCTAGGTGCAACCCATAACGTCACAAGTCAGGTCAAAGGTTGCATTTTTTTACCGATTTAGTCTAAATAATGCGTTACAGTCAGTTAACACATCAAATAAAAGGCATGTTATCGAAAAACATCGATGGAGCGTGGTTGCCCAATACATATGTTGCCTAAAGAGGTCACTGATGCCAGGTCAGATCAAAGAGGTCATGTCACTAAGGGTCACAATATGAACCCAACTATGTAAGAAAACTATATAAGAAACTATATAAGAAAAATTACTCACTCGACCTTTTTCTCACCTGAGACAGAGTGCGATCAGTGCTTCGTGTGTTGCCGCGATGCCACGGTTCTTGGGTCCTGCCGACCGCGCCAGATTTTACGCTCCGCCGTTCACCGACACAACACCGTTCACCGAACCACTCCTTGCATTTGCCGCGGCAGCCGACGCACGTCCCGTGAGCTCTCCTCCCGGTCAGGGCGGACGCCTGACTGCCCGGCGCCGCCGGCCGCTCCGCTGACCCGAGCTGGGTCTAGTCCCGCGGTCGGCCGCCAGGCGGCGGCTCCTTGCGGCGGCGGCGCCGGACCCCTACACTAATTGCTAGGGTCGCGTGATACATGTTTTATGGTCAATTTTACATTTAAAGTTCAATGGTGTGGGCTAGACGGCCATTGGGGCCGGTTTAGATTACGTTCTGGTGGAGGTCAGGTCAAGGTCAGGTCAAAAAAGGTTAAATTTCATAGTTGATATTTTGCATAAAAGGGGTATCTATTCGATGCAGCTCATCACGGGAAATCCAATGGTGCTCTTTGGCTTGCTCTGTGTGTTCTGTGACGGCTAAAAATTGAGTTTGAAAATTTTACTTAATACATTTTGAGTAGTGTTTTTTTTTCTTTTTGCCATAACTTTGCTAAAAATGAAGCTGTCGAGTTTAAGTTTGGCATAGCTAGAGCTGATAGTCCTATAACATATATTCCAGCTTTAATTTTGAACGTTGTTGGTATTTTCGGGGTGTTATACTTTTATAGTTTTGATGGTCGAAAACAATTTTTGTTTAGAAATCAGAGTTGGCAGTTTTGTAGCGCTGCTTATTTTACATCTTTTTTATCTTGAATGCCTATTTTTTGTTATCTTCAAAACTGTAAGCGTGACAGCTCTTCCCGCTAAGCCTTTTATTGGGTCGAAAATGACAGAACATGACGTCACTCTGACGTCATTTGTGACTAACCTTTCATAAGAGCTCTGGAAAAATTTGGTCACAAGGTGTAAAATGATGCCCGTAGGGGTCTTGAAAGTTGAGTGGCGACCTACGCTATACTTTAGGAGATATCGACTGAAAAGGAGATGGGGCTCTTTCGCGCCCTCCTCCCCCCAACGGGGCTCGAGGCTTTCAGTTGTTGCTCTCACATTGGTTACATTACAACGTAGTGGAATTGCAAGCTTGGCAATATAAGCTTTCTGCCAGCGCCGGACCCGAGTTTAAACATGCAGGCTGAATTTAAACATTTGACTTTTAAATTTTTACCGTTGAGCTTTTTAGAAGTTGTATGAACTGTTCAGCTCCTTCTTTGGTCCATCACAGCGGGCTTGTATGTCATTTGTCACACGGGCGTAGGAACGTCATGAAAAGTGGGCGGGCCACCCTGTCAAGGGGCCTCCTATTTTCAGGGGCCTCCAACTTTTGCCTCGTCCTGCTGGCTGCTTTCAAGTATGACCTCCAAATCTAGCTTCTGAGATCGGGCAGATGTACCCAGGGGCGTAACCGCTTAAGCGAACAGTGCGGAAAGTCCGCACCATTTTTAAAACTTATTCCCCCTCCGATTTTTTTTTTTTAGAATCTATTTGCCGCAAACGGCGCATGACCCCTGAAAACCCTTACACAAATGTCTTCCTCGTTTCCCAGGTGCCCCCATTAGCTTCATAGGCGCCCTCTTTGGCATATAAGCGCCCTATGTATAGTCATCAGAGACATCCCTATATGTCCCACAGTCCGTTGTCGTTGTCCCCGTTGTCGCATACAATGTGTGCTTATCATAGGCGTCTCTCTTTTATGGACACTTGAAGGCGCCTCTCTTTGCCATGCCGGCGCCCCTGTTTCTTATGAATGCACCCTCATGGCATTGATCAGTTGCAGTCTTGCAGACCTCTATTGCACGTAGGTGCCCTTCTGTCTCCGAACCGCTCCCCTTTGGCATGCAGACGCCCATCTTTCGTACGGAGGAGCCGCTGTGGTTCTTATTAGAGACGGCATGGTGCTCCCAGACGCAGATGGGGCTCTCGGAATCGACAGTGTGGGACCTTCAGTCGCTGATGGGTGCCCGCCAGATGTGGACCCTCGGAGACGCCGGTATGGGGCCCTCAGAGATGCCGGTATGTGGCCCTTAGAGACACCGGTGTGGAACCCTCAGATACTTCAGTGTGAAGCCCTTACAACTGCTGTTGTGGAGCTATGAATGCGCTTGCTTAAATCCCTCAGAGGCCGGTAGGTACATGGACATTAGGGCTCAGTGAGAGCTTGTGTGGTGCCTTCAGTGGCCTTGTGGAGCCGTTAGACATCAACATGGTGCTCTCAGGAGCCGGTGAGTCCTCAGAGTCACCGGTGTGGGGCCTTCAGAGCTCCGAGACACTGGTGTGGGGCCCTCAGAGGTGTCGGTGTGGGTCATAGTTCTTCTGAATGCTTGAGACGAGGTGTTAGTATCACTGATGTTAGTTGTCGGACTTTCGTCCCCGTCTTGAGTTGAGATGTTAGTTTCACAACGTTTCGGCCAGTTACTTCTCCGGCCGTCGTCAGGTGTTCTTTGGCCCTTAGAAGGACCTGGATGTTGGTGGCGTTGATACACCCGTTCCGACATTTTTTTCGCACATGCTATGAAAATTTCTGATCCCGGTCATTCAAGGTCAGGTCACCATGTAGCGTCAAGTGACCTTACCTCAGAAAAAGTTAGAAAGCTCGCTGTAGCTACACCGACTGAGCGATCACTTTGAAACTTTCAGTACTTGCTTAAGGTAACAGTATGTATCGAATAGGTATCTCGGATTTTTTTTTATATCTGTGAGTTGTGACCTAAGGTCAGGTCAATTTTGCGGCTGCTCCATATAAGTCAATGGGAGAAAATTGAAATGAGCCTCTTTTGGCCGAATGTCGTTCTACACCCTCTCAAACATCGGTTCATATGTAAACATGACACTCTGAATCGGAAAATTGCACCTGTGCCCCCTTTGTGTGCCCCTGAGGTCATCTTAGGTCATGAAAGGTCTTCAGCAGTTTTTTTTACTATAACTTTTGATTTGACAGAGACGTGTTAGAGCAGTGAAAACACGGGGGCTAAACCGTTGATCTGAGGTCAAATCTGAGGTCAATCAGAGCGGTGCCCTCTGGGGGCTTAACCGTTGATCTGAGGTCAAATTTGACGACATGTTGGCGAAAGAGCGTTAAAAGAGCTATCGAATGCGCTTTTCCACGGCGCTGTAGCTCTATTGGTTCCAGAGTTAGCCGTCGAATGTTTAAAATCGTTAAAATCGACAAAATTTGCCTTTGATGAGCTCTGGTGACCTGAACTTTGCCCTAACCTTAAAATGACCGAGTGTTTTCCTTCTTATTTTTGACGCTCTTTCGATTGCCGCTTACCGCGTGTCGCTCTACGTGGCCCAGGAGCCGAGTTAGACGGAGGGGCGTGAAACGCCACCCCCCCCCCCCCTCAGCACTCGGGATGAAATGGGCCTAACATTTTCATAGCAAACGTAAAAAAATGTTTAATAGGTGATGCAAAAAATATCATCTCTTATATGAAATATTTGCGAAACCCTCAACATCATCCCCATTAGTGCCGAGCTCCCAACGACGACCATAAAAAACGTCCCCATCCCGTCAGCGTAGGTTTATCATAAGGATGCTAAGATTTAATTTCCAATCGGCAATCCGAAGCTGAAATGATGGAAAGCAAATCTACATTTTACATACGAAACAAGCTGACACAACTAAATATTTTCTCTCTCGCTCCCTCTCACTGATTTACCCATTACCTACCCTCTCTCTCTCATTTTACCTTTCCTGGTTTTCCTTTTCTGTCTCTCTTTTTACTCTTCCCGTCCTTATCCCTTCCCTCCAGTCTTTCTTCTCTCTCTCTCTCTCTCTCTCTCTCTCTCTCTCTCTCTCTCTCTCTCCTCTCTCCCTCTCTCCCATCTCTCTCCCTTTCCCTCTCTCCCTCACCCTCTCCCTCTCTCTCTTCCACTCTCTCTCTCCTCTTTCTCTCTTTCTCTCTCTCTCCCTCTCTCTCCCTCTCTCTCCATCTCCTTCTCTCTCCCTCTCTCTCCCTGTTTCTCTTCCACTCTCTCTCTCCTCTCTCTTTCTCTTGCTCTTCCTCTCTCTCCCTCTCTCTCTCTCCCTCTCTCCCCTCTCCCTCTCTCTCTCTCTCTATCTCTCCATCTCTCTCTCTCTCCCGCTCTCTCCCTCTCCCTCTATCTCCCTCTTTCTCTTCCACTCTCTCTCTCCTCTCTCTCTCTCCCTCTCTCTCTCTCTCTCTTTCCTCACAATATTCTCGACTGCCACAGCGTTGTAGAACTTGTTTCCAGACAGGTCCAGGCGCTCCCCACTCCGCAAGCCCCAGCCCACACGGCTCAACCGCCCAAACACCCTCCGGCGAATGACCTCCGACTTCGGCGACCTGACCCCCGCCGACCGTACCGATCGCGTCCCTCTCCACGCCTCCGCCCCGCTTCCCCCACTACAACTGCGTAGTACAGGGTGTCCGGAAATTGATTGCGCACTCTTCTAGTCCACTTAAAGGGACCCTCCCACCTTCAAAAAAGTTAATGAATTGGCATAAAAGTGATGTCGCTCGGTTCAGAAAGAGCAAAAACGAATATCTACCAAATTTCATCGAAAAATATTCACGGGTTTTCAAGATATTAGACTTTTACTTCTGTTTACTTCTTGGGATCTCCGCTGTTCCTAGCGACTTTATTTGAAAGTGCGGCATTTGTTGCGCGCAAAGCAGCATATACCACCGCGTGCTACGAAACGTTTTAGTCAAACATTTAAAAATCGTTAGATATCTGCGCTGACGTCACACATTCAGAGGGGTATTCCTATGCATTAGCCCCTCTGAATCAAAATGCTGCAATTTTGAAATTCAATATTTCCGATTTAAGGCATTTCTCGATGTTGTGAGTGCCGAAACCGGTAATTGTGAGCTAGGGACCCCATTTTGGCTATCTCAACTCAAATCTAATGTTAAGGTGGGAGGGTCCCTTTAACAAGGAAACAAAACATGCATGGGTCATGGTTTATTTACCGATATACCCTCCACCCAATCGCACACACTCCCTCATACGGTCGTGCATGCCACACATCAGGTTATACAGTGTCTCTGCACTAATGCTGAGCCACGCTCACTGGAGGTTCCTGATAAGCGCTTGCTCGGTGATAGCCGGCTCCATCATGTCGAGCTCGCTCTGCACGATAGCCGCAAGTTCTCGATGGGAGACGGGTCAGAGCTGTTGCCCAGTCACACACCCTTGTCCCAAAGCCCTGGGAGGTTGTCCCAGTAACACCGTTGAGTGCTGGCGTCGTGATGAGCTGAAGCACCGTCTTGCTGGAAGATCGCCTCGGACATCTTCGGGAGCAGCTCGACCTGTGTTGGCGCCCCCGTCTGCCTCTTCTGCTTATCGCGGAAGCTGCAGACTTCTTCAGAACTCCTTCACGTAGTACTGGGCTGTCACGGCCTGACCGCGGGGGAAGATGTGGAGCGTCGTTTTCCGAAAATGATTGGTAGGGCCCAAAGGCGGCGGCCGGCCATATATGACGGGGCTTACAAGGTAGGGTACCCCCAAATCTGTTTTCTCATCGGATTTCGGCCACTTATTTTTTCGCCCTGGTCATTGACAAGACAAACCAAAATCTAAAAAAAAAATAATTGGAAGTCTAGGTCCACACCGAGCCCCATGCACAAAACGTGCAGTTATGTAGGCAATAGTGTCGGAGGAATGCACGCCATTCTGGAAGAGGCCCACGCCGACTTAAAAGGACGGCTGTGCTGAAAGGGGCCAGGAACAGCTTTGAGGGCCCAAGCCGACTAAAAAAGACGGCTGCGGGGCCAGGAACGGTTTTGAAGACCCACGCCAAGTGAAGGGTTCGACGACCAACGAGGTCTCGAAACACCATGATAGTTACAAAGACCTGCTTGCCAAAACAAAAGGATGACAGTACGTGGAGCGTTCAGAAAGTTACGGGCCCGACCATGAAGGAGCAAAGAGATACAGCATCGACTCATACCGGGCTTCTCAAAAAAGTTAGACGGATTTCTTTTGCGAATAGAGGACCCCTAACAACATTTAAGCAAAATCAATGCACGTGGAAAAACGGATAAATTTTCGTAGATTTATATGACACCATGGTTTGAGCTTAAAAAATGAAGCCGTGGTCTTAGGAAGTAAAAGCAAAACTCGTAAAATTATTCCTCGCCCGTATTGGTGTTTTTCCAGCCGCGAACGTTTAAGGGGGGGGGGGGGGGTCCGTTGGACCCCCCCTTGCCGTTTCGCCCCTGATCGAGCTAGAGCTTCGCGGAAAAAACGAGCGTGTTGCCCGTGACGAGAGGAAGCCGATGATACCTAATTTTAAGGTCCTAGGTCATTGGTTGACCTTGCAGGTCAGGTCAATGACCCAAAAGTCGGAAAATCGGGACCTGTTAGAACGTCGTAAAGTGTGGCTACTATGGGGTTTTTCGGGGCGCTGATCACGAATTGAATATCATGTTAGTTTTGATCACAGATGATGTCTTCATGCATTTAGTCCAGGTCGGGTCAGGTCAGGTCAGGTCAACCAGTAGGGGTCCTGCCGGGTATTCCTAGTAGGTGTCAACCGCCTCTGACAGCTTCGTAACATGTTAAAAAGGCACCAAAACTTCTTCGTAAATGTTCATATGGTTGCTAAATTCGAATTCAGCTCCAAAAACTGGCCTAGAAACATGTAAAACTCGAAAAAGTGAACCGAGGTCACCAAAGGTCAATGACCTGACCTGACCTTCAGGTGACCTTGACACCCACCCTAATGCATGGGGGCAACATCATATCACATGTTTGAACGCTTGAAACCACGAAAAGACTGCAAACGCGCGGCTAATGCGAGCCGACATACGCCGAATCGCGATTCCGGCCAAACATGGTCTCGAAAAGTAGGTCACAGGTCAAAGGTCATTGGGATCAGGGTCAAGAAATTTTCAGGGTAGGTGTAAAATTGATTAACGCGAGGGTACTGAAAGTTTCGTCGCGATCGGCCGCTTTTTAACGCGAGTTATTCGCGAAAAACCATGGGGGGGTCCGTTCGACCCCCCCCCCTATACGGGCGAGGGTTATGCTTTCCCAGACTAAGTCGGTCGGTTCGACACCACGGAAGATCCGCAAACACTTTAGGGCAAAGAGAGCAACACTTGAAACAAAATTTTCCACATTATTGACAAGTTTCTGGCTCGAGGAAGTGTTAACAATAGGTTCACGCAATTCAAGGAACACAGCGGCGCCCATAAACCCAATCAAAGGCTCACGGCGAACACCACTCGTGCGAGAGATGCGCTACTCAGACTGTCAATGGTCAGCGATGTCGGGTGGCTCTGGCAACGTTTTGGAGGGTTCTGCAATATCAGGATGAGCAGAGATCCGGAAACGCTTAAGTTCCCATGGTTCCAGCAAGACGATGCCACGCCAATACCGCTAAAGAAAACCGGAAGGGGCTGTGGGAGCGCTTTGGGTAGCGCGTGATCTGAAGGTTCGAGACACGCCCGTAGTCGGCGCATTCTCCGAACGTAACCCCACCGGACTTTTTCCTATTAGGACCACCTCAAGTCTCAGGTGTACCGAAACCACCCAAAAAGTTCCGAAGATCATAAGGATGCAGTGAATTCAGCGGTGTGCCGTCTGCAGCTTTCCATAGGTCGTGCTGCAGCAGAGGTCGCGCTGCGCCGGGCTCAACTGTGCATCGAGCAAAAAGGGAATCATCTCGAACATGACCTCGGCGCGGCTCAGAAAGGCGACTACCGAGGATCGAAATCCCCTCAAACGAAATATCTTTGCTAAGGCTTTCAGGTGATACCCAATTCTTTTTTGTTACACTGATACACCCTTAAATATATTAGTTATAAATTCGTCTAACTTTTCTGAAAAGCCCGGTATTAGACCAAAAAGTTCATTTATTCAAATATCCACCGTTAAGACAAACACATTTCGCGCAGCGTTTCGCGAGAGCCCTCAAGGTCTCCATAACCAAGTGGTTTTTGGACCACTTAGGGTAGTAAAAGGGTAAGTCGGGGTAGGGCCTCCAGCTGCTGGTGTGGAGACGGATCGGGGTCTATTAGGGGCGGTCGCGTGGTGTGCGGCACTCAGAGGCAGTTATGGACCTCTATTAATCAATTGCTTTTTCGAGCCTCTTAGAAACCAATGACAAAAGATTGGTAGGGCTCAACGAACATTTGTAGGGCCCAAATAAACATTGGTAGGGCTCGGGCCCTACCAGGCCTTTACAAAACGACGCCCAATTTTTTTTCATAAATAATTTTTTTTTAAAGATTTAAATTAAACATAATTGCTTTATAATTTCTCGTAAAAAATCAGTGTTGACATGAAATTGTAATTTGTAGGACGCTTGATAAATTACGGTAACTACGCAAATGTGCTTAGTTACGGAGGTCTAAACAATTCCAGTTGTGGCTTTGTGAAACGGCTTCATTTGCGCTCCGTAGTTTGAAAGGGTGTGAATTACGGAAAGGTGTAAGTTACGGCAGAGCTTTATGAAACGAGGCCCAGGAGCGCAGAACAGTTTCGGTTCAGTTAACCCTCGCCCCGTTGGGGGGGGGGGGCATTTTGGCCCCCCCCCCTGTGGTTTTTCCTAAATAGCAAGAAAACGGCGGCGCGCAGCGCCGCCAAATTTTCAGTACCTTCCCGGGCATCAATTTGACACCTTCACACCAAATTTCAAGTCTTAGGTCACCTTAGGTCAGGAGTTATTGAGGTCAAACTGAGGTCATGTTCGAGCAAAAATGAGCAAAAAACATGCAATCTTGAAACGCTCACCAAACCTACAGTTATCAAGCAATTTCAAAGTTCTTTATATGGTCTAGTAGACAAAAAGCGGCGCTACAAAAGTGCTAGCTCGGATTTTCAAAATTTTGGGTTTTTGACCATGAAAAAATCAAAAAATTGATTTTTTTTCAGAAAAACAAAAAAATCCAAAATTTTTCCGAATTTCGAAAAAACGGAAAATATGTGATAGTCCCTGTGCTCTTCTATATACATACCAAATTTTAGATCGATATCTCGTTTTTTGGCCAAGGTATAGCGAAAAAAACTGTTCAAAAATGATGACGTCAAATTTTTGAACTCAATTTTTTTAGCAATTTTAGACCACGTACGGCAAAACAAAGACCACCATTGAACTCCCCGTGACGAGCTGCATCGATTCGATACCCATTTTATGCAAAAATATTAACTTTGAAATTTGACCTAATTTGACCTGACCTTGACATGACCTTGACCTGACCTTGGCCAAAACGTGACCTAAGCTGGCCCCAAAGGCTGCCTGACCCACATAATCGCATTCGTCATGTAAAATGGACCATAAAACATTTATCACACGACACTTTCATATTGTGACCCCCCGTGACCTGACCTCTGTGACCTGACCTGGTATCAGTGACCTCAAATAGCAAAATATGTGTTTGAAGAACATTTCCCCATCAATGATTTTCAATGAAATGCATTTTACTCGATTTTACAACGCATTTCTTGAAATGCCTGTAAACGGTGAAAATTGGACCTTTGACCTGACCTGTGACGTCATCGGTTTGACCTAGGTCAATAAAATTGGGTCACAAGGTAGTTCCCTGATAGGGCTATCCAACACTGTTTACCGCTTGTCGCTAGGTTGCGTGGTTCTCGAGATCTTAGGGGGGGGGCAAAATGCCCCCCCCCCCAACGGGGCGCGTTGCTCGGCAGAGCCCAACGGGGCGCGGGTTAAACATTAATAACGCAACAATGGCAGTTGTCGGAGTATACGCGCCGACGTAAGGACATTGCCAAGTAAACTTTTTATAAAGAACTAGGCAAGCACATACGATCCCTACAGATAACGCACCCGCTTATTGTTTGCGGAGATTTAATCATACATTTATCAATGCCTGATTCCAGTCAAAAAAATTTCACTCAGGCATCTACCACCGCTCAGGCTGTGAGTGAACTAATGCGAGAATTTGATCTGAAAGATGTCTGGCGCGAAGCGAACCCAAATTTGTGTCGATATACGTGGAGGAAGTGTCATCCATTGCAACAATCCAGAATAGATTACTTCCTTGTAAGCAGCGTGTTTATAGATGCTCATCATGTGGAAAAAATTGACATTGAACCCGGCCCAGGAAGCGATCACAGTATCATAACGTTCTCAGTAAACGTATAAGGGGACAAGCGGGGACCAGGTGTATGGAGATTGAACCTCAGCTTACTCGAGTGCGCTGATGTGGTTAACGAAATTAAAGAGGAAATACATACCTAGGGCAAAACAAAGGCAGAGCCAATACCATGGGGCTAGCGAACTAGGCCTGTTGATAGAAATGCTGCTGTCAAATGCAAGAGTAATATGTATTAAGGCGAGTAAGCGGAAGGCGCGAGAAAGGCGAAAACGCGAAAAAGAGTTAGAAGCCAATGTAAAAGAACTGGAAAACTCACTATAGTTCGTTTTTTTTTAAAGGACGCTGGCCCAAAGTTCAATATCGAAGCTCTCACGTGAGTTTTGGCAGCTTCAGTGTCTGGCGAAGACTGAAGAGTTTCTTACCGAAAAAAATAACCGATTTCAAATTGTGCACGGTAAGTAGCTGGAAATTATTTCTGAAAAATGAACATATTATGATGACGTCACTGGTGACAGCAGGCACCCAAATGTCCGTGCAATGGGACAAGTGTCAACGAATTTGGGTGAAACTTCTTAAAAATGAACACATTATGATGACGTCACTGGTGGCAGCAGGCACCCAAATGTCCGTGCAATGGGACATTGGGACAAGTGTCAACGAATTTGGGTGACACTTAGTTTTTCACTGTTGCCGAGCTTATAATCGAGTAAGCAGTTCCGTACATGATAGTTATAAGTTACATTGCAATACATGTTCGACAGTATGACGTCACCACTGTTTTCATATACAGGGTGTCCCGATATTGATGCGCGGTTGGTGCCGCATGTTATGTTGTCCCTCCCGAGTGCTGAACAACTGCAATTTTACCGGCTATGGCACCACGGACATCTTGCTGGTCACACGATCACGTGAACCAAGCGGCTAACCCGACCGCGGCCGGTGGTGGGCGCGGGAGGCCACTCTTGTCCAGACAGGCAACGTGGAGAAACCGCATATCACCAAAAGTGAAAAGGCACAAACTACCGATCCGCTACCGCGCTGTGGGGATGATCAAGGACGGTGTGACCCAGGTTCCGGATGCCAGAGAATTGGGCGTCAACTCTGCGACAATTAAACTTTGGATGGACTGCAAACGATCAGGAGAGACACTCAAGAACAGCACAGTTCGAGGGCGGAAGACTGCCTTGAGCAGAGTGGCGAAAATCGTGATTGCAAAGTCGACCTTTAAAAAGCACCATTCAACATCGCTGACAAGAAAACTGAATGAGATGCATGTCCCAGCATCCAAATCGACCCTCCACCAGTATTTGAAGACTATCTTGAAGCTGAAGCTGCTCAGCTTCAGGATGCAGACTTGGCCTACCGTGGTCCAGAAGTGCAGGCAGCTGGATTTCGCCAAGACCCACAAAACTGGACCATTCAGGACTGGAGATGCGTCCTTTTCAGTGACAAGGTGCCCTTTGTGGTCTCTAAGCCCCTTACTGCCAGAACGATCGAAATGTGGGCCAACGGCGGCGATTGGTCTCCTCGTGGCGATTGTGACGCGTAGATTCGATTCCATTTTTTGGGTGTAGTGATAGTTTACCAGTTTTTGCTTTTCACTTTTGTCCTTTTTTGCTTTTTCTCATAATTTCTTTGTGTCTTTTTTGATTTTGTGATTGATTTTGGGGTTCAGCGAGGGAGATGGAGGAGATTAAAGCTATTGTAGCTGAGGCCGTGAGTAAGGAGATGGAGGGTGTCAAAAAAGAGTTAGCTCAGCTCAAGGTAGAGAATGAAAACCTGAAAAAAGAAAATTCTGAGCTTCACAAGGCTGTCAAAAAATTAGAGGACACCATTGATGAGGTAGAGCAGTACTCCAGGAAATCGTGTTTGATTCTGAGTGGGGAGGGAGTCCCAGAGCCAAAGAAAGATGAATCCACTGACGAGACTAGGGCCATGGCGATCAAAGTTATCAAGGAAAAGTTAAAGGTGGACATGAAGGGAGAAGTGGTGGCTTGTCACCGCCTGAGAAACAAGAAGAGGGTGGTAGTGAAATTCCAGGACATGGATGATAGGAACAAAGTGTACCAGGCTAAATTCAACCAAACGGAGGCTGCAGGGGTCATCATTCATGAAAACTTGACTGACAGGCGTGCCAAACAGGTGAAAATTCTTTCAGACATGAAGCGAAACAATGATCATGTCATCAACTACCACACCAAAAATGGCATCATCCTGGCCAGGGATTCTAAGGACAAGAGATATGCCCGCATCCAGCCTTCCTTCACCAGGGAAGAAATCATCCAGGCAATGCGTGATGCCGATGCCCTCTCCTATACTGGTGCCCGTGGAAACTCTTCCCAGGGCAGATTCCTGATTTCCCAAACCTTTGAACAGATCCCAGCAGGCAATGTCCTCAACAAAACAGAAAGCCTGGAAAGTCTGGTGGTAGAAAGGAACAAGAAGGCTGCTGGTCCCTTGACTCGTCAGGCTGCCCTAAAGAAGTAAGTGTGGGAAAAATAGAATTATATGTCACCTGACGTCATATGATTTACTGAAATCATTTCAATATTGCTTATAGCTCAACATAATAAATTCCTTTGAACATAGGGTTGCTGTGGCTCGGCGCTGCCTCTCTGGGCTTCTTTTCCCAATTTGCTTTCGCATCCTCACTTGTCTGGTCTGTAGACCTCTTAGTTCAATCCTTGTCATCCCTCAAATCTTTGAAGTAAATTTAAACACATTCATCCCTTACTACCTACCTACTACAGGAGCTGAGTGTAAAGTTAAAAGTAACACATTGCAAATAACTGATGAAATGTATGGTGCATTGACTGTTGCTGTGTATGTGCAGTACAGTTGGTCAATTGTGTTGTTCACGTACAATGCAATTGAATGGGGAGATGCATATGTACAATTCAAGGTACATATGCATCTCTCACTGTTGCACATAATGCACTTACACAATTCCACACCTTACCAGCATAATGTAGCACTGCTGTGACAATGCTGCATAGGTTGCAGCAACACCAATAATATCTCAAATTGTGTTGAAGATTTCCCCCCTCCCCCCGGGTGGCTGGCAGATTGCTCGGCTCATGGCTGAATCATGGATGAGGTAGTGTGGCCTGGACTGAGTGTGAGTGGTTAGCCTCCAGGCTTTGTGTGAGTGTGCGCCTTGCCTGGAAACAGGCTGTTTTATATGTGTGTATGCCCTCCCCATGCCTGGAGACAGGCAGTTTTATCTGTATATATGTGATCCCTGTTTGGAGACAGGATGTTTTAATGAGTGAATGAGCATGGCAACATGCCTCAATCCAGCAAACGGATTGGTTTTACAGTATGTGTGGGCGCTATGTGTGATTGTAAAATGAGTCAGTTCAGTCCTTTGCTACTTGGCCTCTGCTGTTATATCAGTTGAGCTTATGCTTCTGACAAGCATATAGCCTGGTTTTGGGGCAAATCTTCACAGAATAATCTATAATACAAAAGTAAGGAATAATAATAATAATAACAAGATGCTCCCATACAGCCAGCATCCAGAAGAAAAAAACTGAATTACTGAACATGAACATAACACTATTCTAGTCACATACTCAGCTGATAAATTAAGCAAACATGTACTTATCAAACCTCGTGTTCCTCTCCTCATATGCTACCTAGTCATTTTCATCCTTCTTTGGGAGGATTCAGCCTTGGTGGTGGGGCCGGGCCACAGCACCCCAGCGACATCTATTAAAGATACTTATCTTTCACTTCAACTAAATGGTTCTAGATGGCGCCCTGATTATTATCATTGTGTTAGAGAATATACAATGATAGGTGTTTGCCTCTAATTAAAATATAAAAAATGATACAATAGTAGGGTTTCTTTGCCTGCTGCCATACTTTCGAAGGCTTTTTTTCTCTCTCTCCCTGTCTCTCTCTCTGAACCTGATTCCATGTGATTTGAAACCCTTTGCTCTATCTTCATTGCTCTTAGTGTTATGATAGACATCCCACTAAACAAAACTTTAGATCCTTTTTCTCTTGATGAAAGCAATGACGAAACCAATGGCATATTTTCATATCGAAAGTATGAAGAAATAAGAACGAACTGTTCATTTGATATGCCTAGCAGTGTTTACAAAACTATAAATTGCAACACAGACAAGCAGCTGAACATATTACATGTAAATGCACGATCTTTGGTCAATAAATTAGATGATCTCTGCAGCCTTCTTAATGACACCGCGATTACTTGGCATGTTATATCCATATCTGAGACATGGTTAACCAAAAATATTGAAAAGTGCTACAATTTGCCAGGCTACCAGGCTGCATTCTGTAGCAGATCAGCTGGTGCGGGTGGAGGCTCAGCAATCTACAGTCTGAGTTATCTGTCCCCAGAATGCCTAGACAGTCCTACATTCACTACGGCTGAGGTTATTTGCACAAAGATTAAAATTCAAAATACATGTCTCATCATATGTCAAATATATCGATCACCTAGTACTGACAAACATCAGTTCAATGAAGAACTTGAAAAACTACTCATTTGGCTTAACAATCTTAACAAGGTCACTTTGATTACTGGTGACTTTAACTTTGATCTTTTCTCAATTGGATCCAATCCAGCTGTTCAAGCTTTTCTACATAACCAACTGTCTCATGGCTTTTTCCCTACCATTTCAAAAACAACACGCTCCTGCCACCCATCTCACACTCTTATCGACAACATCTTCTGCAATGATTTGACAAGGGTGGCACACTCGGGCATTATCCTAAGTGATCTATCCGATCACTTTCCTATCTATGCATCTCTAAATGTTCACATAAACACTGCTAAGGAGCAAATAAAATTGACAAATGAGCAACAGATATTTGATTATAGGAAGATTGATGAATTCAAATCCTATATATCAAATGAACTTAGAAATATTTATCAAGAAACTTGTACTAATACCATGGCAAACAAAATAATTGAAACATACAACAATGGTATAACAGCCTTCTCTTACACAAAAAGATTCACCAGGAAAGACCATCCGAGGATGCCATGGATCTCTCCAGCTATTCTTACCTCTATTACCCAAAAAAACAAGTTGTTTAAAAATAAGCTAAAAAATCCTTCACATAATAATACAACTCAGTACAATCAATATCGGAACATTCTCACGCGCGTCATTAGGTCTGCCAAAAGATTGTATTACATTAATGAGTTCAATAAAAACTCTGGCAACTCCAAAGAAACATGGAAAACTATACAATCTTTGATAAACACTGGCAACAAAACTGATGACATTCCTTGCGAAGTTTCAGATGGCAATGGCAAAACAGTAACTGATGATCAAAATATTGCAGAAACCTTTAACAAATTCTTTTCCGAGATAGGTGAAACTTTAAGGAAAAGGATACCACCTTCACCATTTGACCCACTGAGCGAAGTACCATTCGTGCATGAAGAAATGGATTTAACTCTTACAAATGAACAAGAACTTATCGATATAGTTAATAAACTGAAAAATGTCGGTGCTGGTATCGACAACATTAACTCTAAATTGTTTAAAGCTTCATACAAGGCCATACTAAATCCTTTACTCTACTTCTTGAACACCTGTTTAAGCAAAGCTGAATTTCCATCACCCCTAAAAGTGGCAATCATCAAACCAATATTTAAGGATGGCGATAAAAAGCAAGTGGGTAATTATAGACCAATTAGCATTTTACCCTTTATTTCAAAAATTCTTGAAAAACTAATATACCGAAGGCTCATTGAGCATCTTAACCGAAGCAACATTATTCACTGTAATCAATTTGGTTTTCAAAAAGGAAAGTCAACTTATATGCCGATTCTTCTTCTACAAGATATAATTACTAAAGCCTTTGAAGAGGGCAACTTTGCGCTCGGCTTATTTCTAGATGTAAGAAAAGCTTTTGATACGGTGCACATTGATTTGCTACTACAAAAACTACAAAGGTATGGTATCAGACACAAATCACAACAAATATTATCTTCATACTTGCAAGAAAGGAAGCAATGTGTGAAAATAAGAAAAGCATACTCATCTGTCAAAAATGTTACTATGGGAGTTCCACAGGGATCGATCTTGGGTCCTCTGTTATTTATATTATATATAAATGATTTACCAAACATCAGTCCTGACGTAACTTGCCTCTCCTATGCAGATGACACTGCAATCATATTTAAAGATAAATGCATACATAGCCTACAAAGAACTGTAAATGAAGTTACTGAAAAAGTCAGTAACTGGTTTCATGCAAACTTTCTTTCTCTAAACGGCACAAAAACTTTCACACAGCATTATGCAACTCAGTCTTCAGGGTTAAAAGTAAACGTAGTACTTGATTCAACTGAAATTAAAGAGAAAGAGTTTATCAAATATTTAGGAGTCTTCATCGATAAGTCATTGAAGTTCACAAAACATATAGACTATACATCAAATATCGTTAGCAGGAACATCGGAATAATGGCAAGAGTACGCTTCTATATTGATAAGAGAACGACCCTCCTTTTGTATAATGCCCTAATTCTTCCATATCTTAACTATTGCTGTATCGTTTGGGGAAATAATTACCATGCTCAGTTAGAAAAACTCATCATATTACAAAAGAGAGCTGTCAGACTAATTGAACGAGTTTACCCACCTCAGAGCTCTGTGCCTATTTTCAAAAAATATAACTTATTAAGGATAACTGATATAGCGAGATCTCATATGCTTCTTGTTATGCACAAATTTATTAAAGAACAACTTCCAGAAACAATTAACAACCTGTTTGATTTGAGTCCCGAAAACCATGCCGGCACGAGGCGTACCACTCACTTCAACCAGCCCTTCTCTAATCGCAACTACCGACTATTTACTATCAGATTTCTAGGTCCTAGATTATGGAATAGCATTGTTGCGCCTCTTTTCACAACTGTTAATCATATTCCATCTTCAAAACAAATAATAAAGAAGGTGATACGCAGACACTTTGTTGATTCATACAACACTTAAGATAAATATGAACAATTAATGAACAATCAAAACAATAATAAGAATAATCAACCTCATAGCGACAAACATTATTCCTACCTATATATTGTGTATAGCTATACTGTTCGTATATCGTTAGGGGTTTGTATAAATATGTGCTATTTCCACGGTGTACTCTGCGTTGGAAATAGTACATATTACCCACTTTGGTTTGTGGGATGCATATGTGTAGTGTGTGTATGTATATGTGTATGTTTCGCGTACATGATACATATGCATATGCATGTATGTACGTATGTGCATGTCATGCATGTACACAACTTAACGATTCGTATATACCTATTTTAAATACCAACTACAATAAATCCTTGTGTGCCACCCTTCTCAATCATTGTCTATTTCAATTTGCATATTTACCTTATGGTAAATATGCAAATTGAATGTAGGTTACATGCATTACCTACATTGACATCTATACAACTTATTGTACAAATTCTTAAAATACTCTAGTCCGTGCTGTTTCCTGAGGTTCTGTCTGGCAACAAGCCTAGCTTAGTCGGACGGAGCCAAGGGTTTCGGCAATAAAAATAACCTTGCAAGAACATGACCAGGCATGCTTTTCCCCACATTGAGTATGAATGCGTATTGCGTTAATTACTAACACTGGTATAAATGATAGTTGCTTCTGTTGGTATAGTGGGCAGTCATTTTGCTTCACTTGGCAATGACTACTTTCCTCCTTTTTGGCGTACTTACTAACATTTTTTAGTAGTATTGCATGCGTTATATTTTATTTATATTTTCCACTTCTTAGCAGGGAGTGCCGCGACTTGATCAATTTATTATGTTACCTGGTGTTAAAGTAAGGTCTCTGTGCGTCGCCGGGACTGTGGGAGGGGGCACTCCTGGTTACCTGATCATGGGTAACGGACTATCTTAGAAAAAAAAAAAAAAAAAAAAAAAAAAAAAAAAAAAAAAACGGCAGCTCTGAGGAGTCCGCTGTCGAGACCGTGAAACGTCTGCTGAAGAATTTCATTTGGAGCATGATGAGCTACAGAGGCGCTCTGGCCTCTGAGCTTTACGAGGTGCCTCGGGGACAGACCGTGACTGCTTATTATTATGTCAACGAGGTGCTGGAGAAGACTGATGCCACAAAGATGCTGAGGGAAAAGGTAAATGGTTCAAAAACCAGACTCAAACTTTTGTCCGACATGCCCAGGGCCATTTTCCAGCAAGAAAGGGCTCCAGCTTATCACGCCAGGAAGACCCAGGACTGGTGCCGAGCGAGGCTCCCAGGCCTCTGGGAGAAGGGGACATGGTCTGGCAACAGTCTGGACCTGTCCCCGATCCAAATTATCTGGACGATCGTCAGAAAAGAGCTCAGCAAGCTTCCACGGGCTAGCTCAGAGAAGAGGCTGTTTCAGAAGATATAAACGGCATGGCGTTGTTTCAAAGGAGAGACTCTTGACAACCTGAAACGTGACACGCTAGAGTGCAATAGGCCGTGTATGCAACTGAATGGGGACTATGATAACATATAAGCCGTGAAATAAATTCGAGCACTTTATAAGTTATTGAGGATAAAACAACCGCGCATCAATTTCGGGACACCCTGTATGGTTCCAAAACGCACATATGTAAATTATCGGGAAGAAATCACATGTTAAAATTAGTCGACGTTCGATTTTCTCAGGTTCAGTTTTTGCTCGTTTTGCTCGCTAAAACACGTGCTTGTTCGAAAAACATACTTGGAACCAGCGTCCTTCTGAGAAAAAAAACGAACTATAGCATTGTTGCCACCAGGTGGGTGACGGCACGTGATCCCCTGAGGCGGTGGGGGTAAACATATTTTCGTCATTCAATGCTCAATGCAATCGCTGCGACTTTTTACAAGACCTTCTCCTCGTCGATGTTTCTTGATTTCAACGACTGGTCCCCGAGTGATGACTATCCTCTCGCAAGATAGGAGGAATGTAGCTACCAATTAAGCCCAAAAAACATATCGAAAATGTTACAAAACACTTCTTTTGAAGGACATGAATTGAATGGTTTTGGAGCCTCACGAAACGAGTTTCAGATATGACGCGTAAAATAAACTGACGCATAAAGACTGTGTTCAAAAGTGTGAGCGGCAAATCCGCAAGCACTTATCGACAAATGAATATCGTAGGTACTGCTCGGTCGCCATAGCAACAAGTAAGTGTCACAAATTTCGAACACTATCTGAGTGCGCCAAGTTCGACTACATCGAGGACTACGGGTGATGGTTGCCAGCTGATTAAATTAATGAAACGCGAATAAATTCAACTTTCGTTTGAGATGGCGAGTAAAATCTGTTTGTTAATTTCAAATATCATTGAATTAGTTTTCGTATATAAAATAACTACAAACGCCTCTGTGCAATGAATTAATCAAGGCTTATGGAAATCGTGAGTAGGGTTGGGAAAAGCAGAAAAAGGATCACGTGACTGGCGTCCCAGCCTTATCTCATATCTGTAAGAATCTTGGTTGCCACCATCCATAGATCTGCAGGACGAATATAAACGAAAGAAGGATGAGCTGGATACATTCAAGCTACGTGTCGCCGAAAAAGCGATGCTCTGGTCTCGAGCGAACTGGCTAGAACACGGTGAAAAACTAACTAGATACTTTTTAAACATGCATTGCAAACCAAAAAAAGTGCTGACAAGGACATTCACGTGTTGGAGGACACGGAGGGTAAGATTATAACCGGAAACAAAGACATATTAAATAACTGTAAAACATTTTTTGGGGCCCTGACGGGCCCTTTGGCCCGTCGAAGTTTTAAGTGCCGAGTCTTCTCCCGGGGCCGGGGTCTCCAATTACCCACTCCGGCTCCTGAGAGATCCGTCAGGCTCTTGAAGCCGCACACAGGCACCCAACTCCTGAGGACACCGGATGCGCCCCAAGGGCCCGCACAGGTTTTTTTGAGGCTCAAAAGCGGTCCCCGAGAGCCCTAGCTGGTGTCTGAGAAATAGCTCCCCGATAACATTCAGAACCCAAGTCAATCACCAGACGCATGTATCTAAGGACCCACATATCTTTAAGGGTCTCTTCAGCCGTCTTTGAGTGCCACACCCATGTCAAGGGGCCCTACGTCGGACTCTAGGGGCCCCACGAGAACCTTTGAGGGCAAATATTGCCCAGGTATACTATACCCGAAGGTCCGCACAGATCTTTTACGTGTAGGGCCCGCTAAAATCTCTGAGCGGTTTTGCTGGCCTCTGACAGAAAAGACGAGTTTCTGAGGCCCTAAACGATCTCCTGCGGAGTGTCGGCAGTCGGCACCGTGTGGTCACGTCACTGAACTCTATAATGTGGAAGGCGCATCGGCCGCCAGATGGTGTCCAACGGTGCCGCCATGTTGCGCAGACCAGGAAGCGGCCGCCGCCTGTGTTGGGAAATAGGGAATTCGGGACCTCGATTTACGTTTGCGGCCGCTGCATCCGTTACGTTCAAGCTATGTAGACACGAAACCCGGCATCCTACGCAGAATTTAGTTGAGAACAAGATGACATCTGAAAAAATCCTCAACTACAGGGAACTTATACGTTAAACCTTTATAAGTGAATGAGGAAATATTCACTATTGGCGCCGGGAATGATCTGAAACTATCTCAAGCATATAGAATCGTGATTCCACGCACTCCTTGCAAGGTCCAATGCTTCACATTTGCATTGTTGCCCTTGCGTGACGTCATTTGTGACGTCACAAGGGTCATAAATTTTTCTTCAATAATTCCCGATCAAATTGAGCTAGCGAATCGGGAAAGCCACAGATGGACTCAGAAAGACCTGCCGAATCGAATGATATGCAACATGACCTTACTCGACAAGCTTAGTGAGCTGAGAGCTCTGACCTGACATTGTCACGAGGTCAATGCCGTAAATTGACCTCACCCGAACAGAAAGTACATCACTCGATGCGCCTGAGCTAGGTGAACACGATGATGCCAAAATCTCGGCTCTACGGCCATTTTTGGCGAAGTTATTTACCAAAAACCGAGCCCGTGCCTTAGGTCACTCGACCTGACCTCAAGAGGTCACCGGTTGACCTGAGACCTTTAAAGCGGATTTCTACCAACCAGTCACTCTGCATTGTACTCTGCCTCATACGACCACTTTACCGCTAAATTCTAGTTGAATTAGCGGCGCATTAGCGGGGTGGGTTCAATCAAGCCTCTCAGCCGGGGCAAATTTAGAAAGACGATGGTCCGGCGAGTGAATTTAAGAAATTCTGAAGATTTGATCGTGTTCCCACTCAATTCTGCGTAAGATGCCGGGTTCCGTATCTACGTAACTTGAACGTAACGGATGCGGCGGCCGCAAACGTAAATCGAGGTCCCGAATTCCCTATTCCTCAACACAGGCGGCGGCCGGTTCCTGGTCTGCGCAATATGGCCGCCACCGTTAAGGTCGCCGTCCACTGCACATTGGCATCCACCGAAAGTACGCGTGTAATCGTCGATAAGCGCGTATTTCCGGCGTTTGCTGAAATGACGCCGTCCACTGCACAAAAACATCGGCAGAGATGCTCAAAGCACGGCTCAAAGAACCCGCCGGCCGAGGCCGTATAGGTACAATAGAATGGAAAAACATAATTACTGGCTCGCCTGCCCGTCAGTTACTTCGTACTAACCACGGTGACTATAAATAGTTCTAACAAATAGTGTTTTAACCAAGGCTATAGAACCGGTTTTTAACCACTTAAACTATCGACAACAAACCTTCGGTTATAGGAGAATGATTAGCAGTTTGTTTATATCGGTGACCTTGAAAGATGACGTCAGCGGGTGTCTACCAATCTTCGCCAATATTTATCTTCGAGAATTTTATCCTCTAAGGCAGTTTGATGTTAAACTTTTGGGCTCCCTTAGAGCATAAAAAAGATTATTTACTGCACAGCAATGTCTTAACAATCGACAAAACCTTGACACCCCGTGACGTCATCTGTCTCCTGAGCCCTCCTTACGTGACCTGCCGGCTCTGATTTCGCTCAGTTTTCACGGTGAAAAAATCTGGGCCTAAGGCACGTGCTCTCTGCTCGGCACCGGCCGCGGCCCAAAATGTCGCAAAGATGCGCTCGCCACGTGCAAACCGCTGAACGCACCCCTTCGAAAAGCTAATACGACAAATGGTTGCATGTGTTCGACTTGGTGCGAAAATTTCACCCCCCGTAGCCCGCACCGTCGCCGAGCAATAGCCCGCCAAAGGGAACTGAACCTTGCGCGGTCGGCGTCAACAGCGGCAGAAAAAGCTCCCACGATCCAACTTTTCCGCCACTAAATCAAGAGCGTAAAGTAAGCGATGAAAAGATGAACATGCCGAAACGCGTTGTCGGCGGCTGAGCCGTTTCGGCGGCTGCAGATTCTGCTGCTACCATTGCCTCTGTAGTTAATTCTGCCAGTAAGCGCTTATTTTCGGCGGATAAAAGTGCAGTGGACGGCGACCTTAAGACACTACGGCCAATAGGGTTGAAGCTGCAGTGCTCCCCTGTGGGTCACGTGCACCTCTGTGGGTCAACCCTTAACCTGACTTCCAATGGCCCTACATAGGGCCCAGAGAGGCTCACAGCCCAGAGAGGCTTCAGGTGCCGAAAGAAAAAGCCCCTGTCAGGTGGCCTACAATTTTTTTTCAAGTCTTCAAAAAAAAAATCATCGTGCCAGGGCTGTGACGAAAAATAAGTGGCCTAAATCCGATGAGAAAACAGGATTTGTGGGTACCTTAGGTTTGGCTCCGTCCCTGGTGTGCCCGACGCCCGCTCTCAAGCCCTGGATCCGCCAGTGAAACCATCCCCTGGCATTTCGACAATTCTCCACCCATGCTGAAGCTGCTCAGGAGTAAGTAGGTAGGTATGTAATGCATCAAAATCCGAGTTTTTGGATTTTGGAGATACTTTTTGGGGGTATGTTCCCGTAGCGTGGAAAAAACATTTTTGGATCCGCCTATGGCATTATCTCGTATAGTATCTTGCCTAGAGATGTCAATCGGATACCAACTTTTGGTATACCGATACCAAACCGATACCAACTTGGTATTTGGTATTTCAATCGTAATGTGTTTGGTATTTTGTTGGTATCATAGGCCCTCACTAATGTATTAGAGGCTAAGAAATCGGTAAAAAGTTGGTATTTCCCTCAGTTTCTCAAGTTGGTTTGGTTTCGGTATTCTCCCGTGGTTTTAGTTGGTATTTGGTTTGGTATCGGTATTCCGATTTTCCGTGATTGACATCACTAATCTTGCCCCCCCTCCCCACGCCAAAATTGAATTCGTCGCCCCTGGCCTATACAAACGACACCACCGCATAGGTACGCCCGCCCGCCGCCAAACACAAACACCGCAAAAAACGCAAACACCGACGCAAAAAATTGCATTGCACGCCCGCCCGCCGCAAGCCGCAAAACGCCGCAAAAAACGGCCGCACGCCAGGGCCTTGTCTAAGGAACTTTCACTGGGGGGGGGGGGGGCAGAGCCTGAAGGAGCCAAACCTAGGGTAGGTACCCCCAAATCCTGTTTTCTCACCGGATTTAAACCACTTATTTTTCATCACAGCCCTAACACCATGATTTTTTTTTTGAAAACTAAAGGAAAAAACAAGGGCGGATCCAGCCGGCCGTCTTGGGGGGGGAGGGGGGGCAACCGGTTGGGACTAGCCAAACCTAGGGTACCCCCAAATCTAGTTTTCTCACCGGTTTTAGGCCACTTATTTTTAACCCTTCGCCTTTTCATCGAAAAAAAAAACGAAACGAAAACAGTTGCAAAAAGTGAGATATTTTGTCTCAGCTGAGTCAAGGAACTACCTTTTTGGTAACGTAGAATAAAGGCTTAAATCTTCCACATGAGCTGTCAAGCAAGGTAAAGAGGGGGATTTTTTCTTAAATGTTTTCTTCCCTTTAGTTTTCCTTTGTGACCCACAACCGCTAATTCAGGGAGGGCAAGCTGCCCCGACGGTTCCTAGCCCTATGAAAAGTTGTGGGGCAGCGCCCCACGGCCCCAGAGTTGTGGGGGCAGGCTGCCCCCCAGACCCCCAGCTCCCGCGCCCATGACCACAAAGTTCAGGCCCATAGCCCGGCGTCGAGCTCAAATTCAGCAACCATTTGAACATTTACGAAGTACTTTAAGTGCCTTCGTAACATGTTACGAAGCTGTCAGAGGCGGTTGACACGTACTACGAATACCCGGCAGGACCACTACTGGTTGACCTGACCCGACCTGGCCTAAATGCATGAAGACATCTTCTGGGATCAACACTAACACGATATTCGTGATCAGCACCCCGGAAAAGCTCAGCCACACTTACGACGCTCTAACAGGTCCCAATTTTCCCGACTTTTGGGTCATTGACCTGACCTGGAAGGTCAACCATGAACCAATGACCTAGGACCTTAAATTGGGCATCATCGTCTTCCTCTCGTCACGGGCAGCACGCTCGTTTTTTTTTCGCGAAGCTCTAGCTCGATCAGCGGACAAACGGCAATGGGGGCAACGCCCCCCCCCCCCTATACGTTCGCGGCTGACAAAACGCCAATACGGGCGAGGTTTAAATCCATATACATTCAGGCATGAGACAAGAAAGCTCCTGTTTAATAGTGTTAATGAACTATGAAGAAGCTTCAGCTATTAACCCGCGAGTTGCTGGGGGGGGGGGGCGTTAAACGCCCCCACTTCTTTCGCCGGGCCATAGCATAAAAACGTCGCGCCGTAGGCGCGCCAAATTTTGAGTACCTGTAGAGAATTGATTGAAGTTTATTGTGACAAAGTTTCAAAAAAAATCGATCGGAAAATTTTAGAGATATCGAGGTTTTAGTGACGTCATGATTTCTGAGTTTTCGACCAAAAACGGCATATGTTCAAAAAATCATATAAAATCACAGAATAGACATACAGACATGCCGTAAACGCCATTAGACTGCCAATACCATGAACAATCAAATGGCTATCTTCGATTATTGATTATCGTTCCGCATTTTCCAAAATCTTGAACTGAATCTCGGCAATTTCTCGTGACTACTTCACCACCATGATACATGCATTTTTTAAATTTAACTTTTTGAGCCAAACACGTACACATATGATAAAATGAATGTCACCATCGTGTTCTACGCCTCAAATTACCCATAAAACATGTGTCACAGGCTGCGAATACCAGTTTTGATTTTCGGGGATATTTGCCTACCCGGTTGACCTGACCTTGACCCTGACCTATGCTTGACTGACCTTTACATGGAGCTGACACTCTTGTAGGCCTTATATGATGGATTGTGCACCGTTTTGACAGAGTTTATGTCGAGATGCGCCAATTGCGAAGTCCTGAAGTCCATGCTACTGAAAGCCCGATTTCAGGTGTTTGACCTGACCTTGACCCCACCTGTGACCTCAAAATTCAACTTTAAAGTACTCATCTGAAGCGTCTCGTCGCGTTCTTTCGTTTGCCGCCTCGTGCGTTTCGCTGCGCCTATTGGTTCTCGAGTTATCGGCTGGGGGCGTTTAACGCCCCCCCCCCCAGCAAACGGTGGGTGGCGAAATACCCCAGCAACTGCCGGGTTAAGAAGCTTCTGAAATCTCTCAAGCTGAAGTTGATTATACTCAGTGTTGTTATGATCATTCCTCAGTTTTCTGACAAGAATCACACATTTGGCCATGGCAAACGTTGAAAATACCTTTTTCTTTAAAAAAAGTGCCTAATGACAATCTTACTTTCCAACAAATTTGCAATTAAAACCAACCAGTACACAATACAGAACACGTGCCTATGAATGCGAATAACAATGTGATATCACGTCAATTTCTCCTACATGTTAACCTTCGCCGGCACAGGCCATTTTGACTCTGGTTGGCAGAGTTTTTCACGTTTGCCCCAAGGTCACTCAATCATCAAAGCAATATTTCAGTTTTCAGCATAGGAACTTTGAGAATGTTTATTTTTTTGAGTTTTCTTGACTTATGTCTTGGGGGGGGGGGGCAAAAGATAGTATGCCCCCCCCCCCTTTGATCGTCTTGGGGGGGGGGGGGCATGGCCCCGTTGGCCCCCCCTTGGATCCGCCCTTGGGAAAAAATAATAGGCCATCCGACCCATGCTTTTACATTAGATTGTACTTGTAGCCTCCTCACATTGCCCATCAGACAGTAATAATCACACTTATCGGTGTTGAGCGTTTGTTTGAGTGGCCTGTCGCCTTGTGGCTTGTCCAAGGAATTTGCATGCCGAGCCTTATGTCGGGGGCCCACACGCATAGACTGACCCAAGATTACTTTACTAATAGACTGACTTACTAATACTGGACTGAGCGCTTGACTCTGAGCTCATGCCAGCTTCTGGACCCACGCCGGCCTCTATGGTAGCCCACACTGGTTTTATATGATCCATACCAGGCTTTAAGGGTCAATCTGAGTGGAGACAGTATTTTCCCACTAGGGCCCCCTCAGACTAGTGTAATGCCTATGCATCAACTTGGAGATGATGGCTTCTCAGGTGGATTCTCCGTAATCACTGTGGATCTCCGACACAACCTTAAGGTCGTCAGAGGCTATAAACTAAACAAAAAATGAAGATTTCTCGCGTAGAAGTGCAATTTGAGGCCCGTTGGGACCCTAAGTGGCTGGCATTTGCCCACCGGGACTCCACGCCGACTTCATTGTACATAATCCAGCTGTCAGTACCCGTTCCCATAGACAGACCACCAATCTGCGCCTACGTACGACCACCACGGGAGCCTGCTTCATTACGATTAGGAGCTACTCTAGCCGCACACCGGTGACCGTCCAGCCAGAAGTTGGATGGGACGCCGAATAGTGAGGACGACGATAGGCAAAAAACAACAGATTGACGCCCCGAGGACAGAAACAACAGATTGATACGTAAAGGAGAAATTTTTGTCGGTAGAGCGTTGGACTCCGCGTGGTGAGGGCACGCGTCCCGGTTATAACAGTCCGGGTTCGAAGCGCGACAGAGTCGCTCGATGTTTCCTCCTGGCGAGTATGGTTGCGGTTGGTGGCAGGTCGTAGTCAGTCGAAGTCAGTGAGGGGACCGGCCGTGCGCGGCTATGTGCATACGTTAAACTTTGGGCTCTAACTTCTGCCATAGATAAGGAATTGCGCGATCGGAGGGTAGAGGGCAGGGCCAACGCAACAAGCTCTGCTTAGCGGGAGCTTTGTCCTTGTGAATCCTTCCATTCAAAAGGTCCGGACTAAATTTATAAAAAAGAATGTCCGAGACACGGAGTTGGGCGCCTGAAAAGACGAAATGTAACGTATTGCTGAGCGAAAAAAAAAGGTTCAGGTCAGGTAAACAAAATAAACACTTGATAACAGGCCTAAGTAATCGGGTAGGTATCAAAGTGTTCACATTGCATCCATGTTCCGTTTACACATTTGCTTTTATGTGCACTGACGCCTCGAACTAAAAATTCGTTTGCCTTTTGGCTATTGCCGGCTCCCCCAGTAGTGGCTTTTTGCCCTGACTGGGGGGGGGAGGGCAGGCCGATGACTGCGGGGGTTTGCCCCCCCCCCGTTAACATGTTAGACGAGGCCTTGCCGCACGCCGCTAAACGCAAAAACCGCAAAAAAGCGCCCGGCCGCCGCCAACCGAAAATAAACTTAATACCAAAAACGACGCAAAAAAAGAACCGCCCGCATCGCGGCGGGCGGGCGAAGGGCGATTTTTCATGGGCGATTTTTGTAAGCTTAACTCAGACTCAGGCTCTGCAGTCTGAGTTATAGATGTCGCTGTCATTCAGCCACTGATCAAAAGCGCCACGATTACCGTCCAATCATTTTTCCTACTTAACGATATTCTGGATCCTACTGGATGGTAGGTGTGTGCGTCTGCTAGTGCAGTTCGCAAGCCGACACTCCCGAACCTGCTAATCAGCAACCATGAAAACGGAGTGCTAGTAGCCGCAAATGTTGCTGCATTGGACAAGGTCAGGGTCATGATCGAGCGTTAGTTGGCGATGAAACGGCTAGTGGGCTTGCAAGTCGGACAGAACCAGCTGAAGTATTCAGGGCGTCTCCTTGTGCAGTGATGTAGGCCGCTTATATGGCACGCCTGCAATCTTTGGTGAGACACTGAGACCTTTTGTGCAGTACTCCGGCTTTCGTCCAGTCCGAAGGTGATTGGTGTGCTCTGCATGCACACTACCTTGTCACAAGGTCTACAAAAAAGTCTCCTGTTCCAGAGGCGGCCGGCAGGCCGAGCCCCCGGATTCCAGCCCCGATTCTAATGCGCAGGCTACGGCAGTGACATTGGGTCAGGTCGCGGCACCCGGCGCGGCGAGTGGGTCAGTCGGCGGGGGCCGGCGTTAGGGTGAGGGCGCCGTGTGTGGGGTGAGACTAAATGCTTACTTCGAAATCTAAGCTGTGTTGCGGCATTGGCGGTTATGTGCGGCGTGTATGCCGCATGATTAGTAAGCGGCGACCACTAAATTAAAGACTTAAACGCTCTTAGACCAGCACGCTCCTGTCCGTAGATTTAAGGTCCACAACCCCGCGCCTCCGCCAGTCACTCAGTCTACATCTCATTGACAGTGATCAAGATACTTTATGTATCGAAAGCTTTGTCTTGTACAATAAACTTGAGTTATTATCGTCATTTTACATCCTCTTGCACCAATGCCTGGATTATTTTGCATCGTACACCCAGTCCAAGTCTCAAATGTAACAATTTGCGTGCAAAATTGAGCAAGCACATGTACATAGGATTATGTATTGGGCTATTGCAAACAAATTTACCACCATTAGATTAGCTTATTCTGAAACCGGTTTTTCAATTTTACCTAGCTAGGTAGTTTGGTGCAAGAGGCCTCAGGTTACCACGTGTTCACACCGGAGCCCTCCACATCATACCTGTGAGTCTGTGACACTCAACCAGCTCTACAACGTCCTCGCAAACCTACCTAACAAAGACTCGTGTGTGCCGGGTGACGTGCCTGTCAAAATTATAAAACTTTGCTTTCATTATATCGGTCCCCTGCTGCTTCGTATTATTAACTCAAGCATAGTATCTGAGAGTGTACCTTCCAGTTGGAAGTGTGCTGTCGTCGTTCCTCTGCACAAGAGGGGCGACCCATCACAAGTGCCTAACTTTCGGCCAATCACTAATGTTCCGGCTATATGCAAAATTATCGAAAAACTAGTTCATCAACAAATCACGGCCTACCTTGATCACTACTCTTTAATCAGCGAGGACCAGCACGGATTCATGGCACGTCATTCCACTACCACAGCCCTCCTGACCATAACTGACCAGATTCTGACAGGCATGAACCGGTCCGAGGTCACCCTACTAGCCTTGATTGACCTCAGTCGCTGTTTTGATGTTGACCACACAGCACTCCTAGCTAGTCTACAGCAGCTTCAGATTTCAACCGGTTGGATCGAGAGTTACCTGACCGGTCACACGCAGCGTGTTCGAGTAGGCGACACATTCTCCGAGCCTCACAACATCGGCATAGGCACCTTCCAGGGGTCTTGCCTCGGACCCCTCCTCTACAACGTCATCAGCAACAACATCAGCTGTTACATCCCCTCCGTCACCCATGGCTTCCACACATTCTCCGTCCGCTACGCAGATGACACTCAGGTGGCAGTTACTGGTCCTCGCGGCAGCTTGCCTGAGCTGCGGCTGGCTCTGGAGACGGTTTTGGACACTCTAGGCACCTGGTTCTCTCAACACGGGATGATGGTGAATGCGAAGAAAACCGAGTTTCTGCTTTGTGGCGACCGGTGCCAGCTGGCACAGATCGCTGAGCCGCCTACTGTCCAGTTTATGGGACAAACACTTACCTTGTCCGCATCGGTCAAAAATCTAGGTGTAGTCATGGACCAAGAACTGTCATGGAATGCCCACATCTCCGCCATCACACAACGCTGTTTTGGCATCCTCATCGGGCTCATTCATGTTAGACACATGATACCATCGCACGTGCTGCCTGTACTTATAGACGCGCTTGTCATTTATCATGTTAGATATTGTCTGTCGGTCTATGGAAGCGCGAATCGCACTGGCTTAGCTAGAGTTCAAAAGATATTGAACTTCGCCGCCCGGGTAGTGTCCGGAAGACGTCGGTGTGATCATGTGTCGGACATTATCAGTGGGCTCGGCTGGCTGCGTGCAGCTGATATGGTGATGCATTCTGATGTCTCGCTGCTACACAGCATATTGTTGTCTGACAAACCCGATGTACTGCGCTCCTGGTTTGTACATAACCATGAGCATGTGTGCCGTCAAACGAGGCAATCTCGCCATATCACACTGCCCAAGACTAGCAACAATCACGGGAAACGCCGATTTGTGTACCGGGCTGCCGACCTGTACAACCGAATGGTGATCGCCAGGGACAGAGATCACATGTCACTGCGCAGCATCAAGGCATCTATCCGTGATGACCTAACCAGCCATTGAACACTACGGTCGTGTATTTTGTGTCATATTAGGTCCACTGTATTGATCGGTCCTATTAGGTGTCTTTTATGAAGTGTTCATTGTGTGCTCATATTGCATTGTATATGACGAAGGTCGCAGAATAGCCCTGCACCAGTGGAGCGACCTTATTCGGTAAATACATACATACATGATCCAACCTGTTTTCAATGAATAACACTGCATACCAAAAATGCCAATCACTCTCGTCATAAGATATTTAGATTTAAATAACTAAGTTATCTGCATCATCATTTTGAACCAAATTAATGCCTTCAACTTAGTAGGTACTCACTCATTCCTTCCTTCGTTGGCTCCAAACAGTCTTTCGATTGTCTGGAAATCGTATGCCAAATCCCGCACCTGTATACGACTGGTGCATATAAAGGCCGATGTAAGAATTTCAATAGGCTCTCGCATGCGATTTCCTGGCTACCCAAAAAGTCTGTTTCAGTCATGCTATCAAAACATGGTATGTCAGCCCTGTCACCAGCTTATGACTGCTCTACTTGTAGTGCCCCTGACCGTCACCGACTCCCTTCCCTCCTTAAAAGCCTAGTTTCCCACCATCATCTCTACTAGATTTAGGTGATGCTCCGACAAATTCACAAACAAGACCGAACTTGTTCGGAGCTCGGACTGTGAGTTAACCCTCGCCCTTTAGGGGGGGGGGGGGTCGAACGGACTCCCCTCGGTTTTTCGCGAATAACTCGCGTAAAAAGCGGCCGATCACGACGTAACGTTTAGTACCCTCTCGTTGATCAATTTTACACCTACCCTGAAAATTTCATGACCCTGACGCAAATAACCTTTGACCTGTGACCTTCTTTTCGAGACCATGTTTGGCCGGAACCGCGATTCAGCGTATGTCGGCTCGCATTAGCAGCGCGTTTGCAGTCTTTTCGTGGTTTCAAGCAAGGCCGTTTCAAGCGTTCAAACATGTGATATGATGTTGCCCCCATGCATTAGGGTGGGTGTCAAAGTCACCTGAAGGTCAGGTCAGGTCATTGACCTTTGGTGACCTCGGTTCACTTTTTCGAGTTTGACATGTTTCTAGGCCAGTTTTTCGAGCTGAATTCGAATTTAGCAACCACATGAACGTTTACAAAGTAGTTTTGGTGCCTTCGTAACATGTTACGAGGCTGTCAGAGGCGGTTGACACCTACTACAAATACCCGGCAGGACCTCTACTGGTTGACCTGACCTGACCTGACCCGACCTGGCCTAAATGAATGAAGACATCATCTGTGATCAAAACTAGCATGATCTCTTGATATGATCGAAAAGTCGTTCATGTTTTGGTCGTAGAAGTAAAAGAAACTTCTACGACCAAAAGATTCAGATCAGTGTGACACCCGTTTTTCAATTTCGGACTTTCAAATACTTGCAAGAGCGCCAACAGCTATGGACCTTAGAACGCTCGAATCATTACACATACATATGGAAAAACCAAGCTTAAATAGTAAAAACTCAGCTGTGCCCCTGCAGATTGTGGCTTAGAAGTAGCCACCATCACTTGGTGCTTTATTTTGAAGTGCCTTGAAGTATGAAGCACCTGAGTTCTTGACATATTTTTTCAAATAGGTCTGTGAGAGCATCAACCGATTTTAAAAGAATGTAGCGATTGATCCGAATGTTTAAACGATGTAACGACTTGTGAATTTTGAAATACGATTTTTTTGTATTAACTTTGTTTTGTCATGTATCATGAATGTAACATGTATGCCCACTGATGATGGTACTTAAACGTGCCGAAACCGGTCTGGAATATGATTACTGCCTTGAGCTGTCTTTTGGTGAAGTTTCTTTTACTTCTACGACCAAAACATGAACGACTTTTCGATCATATCAAGAGATCACACAGAAGATCTACGTTCAAAGACGTTTTCAAACTAGCATGATATTCGTGATCAGCACCCCGGAAAACCCCATAGCAGCCACACTACGACGTTCTAACAGGTCCCAATTTTCCGCCTTTTGGGTCATTGGCCTGACCTGGAAGGTCAACCGATGACCTAGGACCTTAAAATTGGGTATCATCGGCTTCCTCTTGTCACGGGCAACACGCTCGTTTTTTCCGCGAAGCTCTCGCTTGATCAGGAGCGAAACGGCAAGGGGTTATACCTTATACGTTCGCGGTTCGCGGCTGGAAAAACACCAATACGGGCGAGGGTCAAGTTGAAAGTATTAATTTGGTTCAAAACGATGATGTAGATAAGTTAGTTATTTAAATCTAAATATCCTATGACGAGAGCGATGGACATTTTTGGTATGCAGTGTTATCCATTGAAAACAGGTCAAAGCTATTGAGTTTTTAATTTAGTGGTCGCCGCTTACTAATCATGCGGCATACACGCCGCACATAACCGCCAATGCCGCAACGCAGCTTAGATTTCGAAGTAAGCATTTAGTCTCACCCCGTGTGTGGGGCGCAGAGATGCCGCAGTGAAGGGAAGGGGAAGATGTGACACTGGCACTGCATGATGGCGGAAATGATGCTTAATGATCTAAATCAAACACCTGCACACCCTTCCTTCCCCCATTCCGCTACCTATTATGTCATAGTCCTACAATAATCTGCAATCGTCAAGACTGCTTGCACTCAAATTCTCAACAAAAGGAAACAAACAACTCGTTTAGCGGCGACATCATCCCGGACAAAAAAAGCGAGAATGAAAAGCGAGGCCATGGGATAGACGTAATCGCAAGGGCAAGGGCAAATCGAAGTGTATACCTACCTCAGGCATCGGTAGGATTGTGATTGCAGGATTGCAAAATCCTGATTGCATTCCTTTTTGGTGGATTGCACCTGGATTTGAAATCCATTCCAAAAAACAGGATTTGATTGCGGATTGGATTGCATCATATTTCCAATTTTTGCACTCCAATCCGGATTGTGTTTGATAAGTGCTTTGAAATGGTTTGTTGCGATTGAAAATTATGAGATCGGCTTCATCGGCTTAATGTACTTTGCTATCAAGGGCTTTACATCGAAACTTGAAATAATTTAAACGCTTTTAATTTAAACGCTCAAAATGATATACGCTGATGAACTACATAGGAAGGGCAAAATTACGGATTTGAGGGCGAGTTTTAAAAATATAAAACACTGGTTGGGTAGAGGTTTAAATGTGGGGGTGTTTGACGCAAAAAATATTTCCCATAAAATACCTGTGCCTTAGATAGGAATTACTCGCAAGACTAGGTACTAGAAATGGGTGATTTGGGGATGGAGGCACGGCCATATGCCCCCCCTCCCTCCCTAGACTAGGTACTAGAAATGGGTGATTTGGGGATGGAGGCACGGCCATATGCCCCCCTCCCTCCCCCAGATCCACTAGTGCACATAATGATACAACAGGATTGCAAAAAAGGATTGCGGATTTGATCACAATCCAAGTGAAAAAAGGGGATTGCGGGTAGGAATGCAATCCACTTCGGCACAAGGAATGTGGATTGGGAATGCAATCCTTTCAAAAAGGATTTTCCCGATGCCTGACCTACCTATAGTTTATACCGACGAGTATTTCATGACCATCTAGCCAAATTGAAATTTGGAATCTTGTCCAACTAGTCAGCAGCCGTTCTACACACATAAATGCTTCGTTTTCGTTCACACAGTTTTCGATCACATAGTTTTTTAAAGTTTTGAGATTGAGTCGATATTTATCTTGCTTCGTTTGTCAGAAATTTTACCATGCCACTTCTGGTCGTGTTTAATGATACGGTATTTTCATGGTCATTGGTCAAAAATCACAATTAGGTATTTGCGAAAATTCGAGGCTGACAGGTTAACCCTCGCCGGCTGAGGAAAGGGGCGGGGCGGGGCCCACCATCGTAGTTTTTTTTTTGCAATAGCTTAAAGCACGCTTGTGAAAGAAAGTTAAAATTTATCATATTAACTTTTGATTCAAGCCAGATCATGTGACATCAACCGCGTTTCAGGGGTGGAGCTTCCTATTCACTTAGTGGGGCGCCTGCCCCACCAACTTGCCATTTTGCCACACCAATAAGCGTTTTGCCCCACCAACTTAAGCCGATTTGCAGGACTTTACTGCTTAGCAAACCTATGTTTTTCGCATTGAGGAGCTTTGAAATGTCTGTGTAATGCAAAATATTATCTCTGTAATGAAAAGAATTGATTCATTGTTGAATTTTATCTAACTTAACAATCGGACATTGTAGGTTTGACAACTTTTTGCCCCACCAACTTTCCTGGAAAAGCTCCACCCATGCCGCGTTTTCAGGTCAGGTCAGGTCACTGACCTATGATGTCATACGTAAACTTCTGCACGGTGCTAAACTGTGAATGTCACAAATCCGCAATGAACCTAATGCCAGAAGAGCTTTCACAGGGAAATAAAACGGACAGGACCGTGTCCTCCAGAGGCCTCACAACTTGTATATCTCGGATTTTTCCTCGAAGGCCACCTGAGAGGTCACTCAAGTGACCTTGTCATCATAAGCCGACATCATAGGGGGGATATGGAAACTTCAATGCCGATTGGCTTGGCCGACGACCGAGGTCGTGCGATGGTCAGCACACAGAAGACAGTTGGGCAAACTAGACCTTTGGAATCAAAATATGGAGGCATCAAAAGATTGATTCCTTATGACCATATTTGGGCATAAATGCAGACCATTTCTAACTTACCAATCACATAAAAATAAGAGAGTGTTTCAAGAAGGAGCATGCCTGATCTTGAACAGAAATGCTGGAACTATCTCCTAAGCAAAATAATATTGCCCCTATCATAACAATTTGAATTCTATAGGTAGTGAAAGGCAATCAAGGAACTGATTCACTTTAAACAGATAATCATAATATTGATTCCCCATCAGCTGGCTAATCATTATTTTGATTCACAGGTAATGTTAACAAATAGGCAACAACTAGGGTTACCCGCGTGCTCCGCAACGCGAAGAAGGGTTATGTTTGACCCGTGGGTATTGGGTTGGTCTGTGCCGATTTAGTTGGCATCCATTTCGTTCGATTGCTTTTCGACGGCCAAGCATTTTGTAATAAAACAAAAAAGATGCATCACATCGAGGTGCCCGTGTCGTATTATCATGCGTTCTAATTTAAAATGATTCGAAAACTGGCGTGAAGTCTTTTGAGGGCCATCGAAGAATTTCGCTAAAAATGACAATGTAATGGTTAGGAACATTTGCATTTTTTAGAATATTGTTGCTCATCATGCAAAAATGAAGATTGAACCTTGGACAGAATTGAATGCACTTTCCAATGGTGCCATTTTTAATTGCCAAACGTATCAGGTTATGCAGCAAAAACCGTGTAATTAATAAAGTGGTACATCATCGACAAACACCATTTTCTCCTGTGATTTGCACCACCTTGATTTGGATCAATCAGCTTTTCACAATTTTTATATGAGAGGCGGTACCTTTCTCTTGCAAATAGGCGTTGATTCAACTCGCTCCATTTAACGGTCACCTAAAAATAAAATTAATTCCAAAATCCCTCAAAAACCGCAATTTTTCAAATAAAAGTGCCCTCTCCGGTGCACGTGGCGCGTGCTATCCTCTGCATTGCACACCATTCAATAGCCCGTTCAATTCTGTACACGATGGTGTTTTCCCAGTGCCGATCGGACCCCTGGTCACCAAGATATCGCACCTGGACCGGACCCGTGTCGGCCAAAATTAGCCGTTTTTGCCCGATTTCGCACGCCGATTTATACATGTAAAGTCTATGACGCGAATTTGCACTTTTTGAGCACGCACCACGCGCTCCCTATCAATCCGATCGAGCTAAGACCCCTCAAAGGCACGTCGCGCATCCTTGATTTATAAGTTGTGCAAATTTCACCGCGCTAGGTGCAACGGTCTGGCCTGTAGTCCACGCAAAGCACCATCAAGTCGGGACCTCGGTAACGGACAGACGCACCCTCCTCAAATAGTAATATAGATGACTTGCCTAGAATACAGCATTTATCTTGCTATTATTCTCATTTAGTGGTATCCTTCCTCAGCACCACAACGGATACCTATAGCACTGTTGTACTTTACCTTCACTACATTTGATAACAATTAACAATTTTTAAATGTCAAGAAAACAAAAACTGAAGCAACGGGTAAAAACCATATAAATAATATAAAAGCACTACAACAATGATAATTAGGGGTTTAAAAATTTCATTTTGCCATTTTACACAAATACTGATTGTTTAGTATGTGATTCATGATACAAAAGAACATACAGTGCGATTTCCTCAAAACAGCTTTTACGTGATGGACAGTGGCTCTGTCTTTTTCCCATTCACAAGGCCAAAGGGACAATTTCTTAGCTTGGAGGTAACACTTTTTGCAAACCTACCACATTTTTCTACCTTTTTTAAGAAAAATCTCACCGTCATGGGCCTTTTTTACGCCGTAACGAGAAATTTGAAGTCAAAAGTGTACCCAAATGAATCAAAAAATTGATTCCATGCCCATATTTGGTCATGGTGGCTCCTCCCACCAGAATCAAATTATTGATGCCTCCATATTTTGATTCCAAAAGTCTAGTTTGCCCAACTGAAGACGCGTTTACATAGGGTTTGTTGCTGTAGCGGCGGAACACCTTCAATTAAAGGGACCATCCCACCTTAACATTAGTTTTGAGTTGAGATAGCCAAGTTTGCGGCCAGGCTCAGAAACCACCATTTATCCTGGTCGCAACCCCCGCAGCTTTATGGTGTTCAAGAAATTTCTTCCCTTTACTTGCAGGGTGGGACCAGCTTAGTCCCTATCTCTTAACCATTAGCGGTTTCTTGATGACGTCAGCAGTCATTTCAACGCCCGCCATTCCTTGAACCCGAGTTTTGCTGACCTTGAGCTCCCTTTTTTATCAACGTGAAATCCGTCGTCGGCGCTGAGAAAGCCTATTGCTTTTCATTTTAATTTGAATATTAGAAGATACCCACCACTGGAACTTGGACTGATATTATACCAAGGCCGAAGATGATCAAGCTGCCTGCTATATCTGGAGCTTGGTGTTCAACTTCAACATGGAATAAAAAACAAAATATCAAAGCAAACTGGATATGGTACTCCAAGTTAAAGTCCAAAGAAATTTTGAAGAGCTGACAATTGACATTAATTCTTTTCCTGCAAGGTTTCCATATGGAGATCACACCATGAAGAAATATTTTTGATGTTAACAGTTGAAAGGGGATTGATCATCCAGTTTTGACGAAAGACGCTGCTGACTGTCTTTGAAAAAGGATGTCGGCATGAGGTGCAATTGTGCTTGTGAAGTGGTTATAACTGGTCTTTTCACAGTATTAAATTAAATGTGCCATTGCAGCCAAGTGTGTTATCATGTAAGGTAAAATCAAAACTACAATGTTGGTTTTACGAGCATTGAGAAGGCTGGTAGGTAACACCTGCCTGTGCTCGTAAATCATGCTGCCAAAGTTTTCTAAATTATTTTTATCATACACTTTTGTTATCCAGAATGGTTGCACTATTGTTTGGTATCATATTATTCCATGTAAATATGGTAGTGTAAAGTCCGACCAACATGTTACCAGATTCGAAGCTGTTACGTTACCTAAGTACCTGTTTTTTACTGGCGTGGTGAATGTCACCTGGATTTTGTTTTGAGGTGCAGACCTAGTAACTCTGACTACATGGGTTTGAAGCTATTATCTATTGTTTTTACTGGCCTGGTGAATGGCGACTGATGTTGTCCGTGGATGGCACTGAAACAAATTTTGAGTGTCATGTACAGTGTTTTAATACAATGCTGAGGGCTGAAAGTTGTCTTGTTTACAGTGGTGAAAGTTCAGGATATGCCAGCCACCATGGTGGGTCAGAGTTAATGTGTTGCAGTCAGTTCGGCTTCGGCAAGCACATGGATGGGCACACGCATCAAGACCTGCTCTGCCATACTTTCAGCCAATTTTACCTAGGTAAGTCTTTTCTTTTTTTCTGCCAAAAGCTATGACATTGTGAATTTCAGTACTGTGGCCTGTGTGTAGCTTTCAGGAAAGCAATTCTAAATAAAGCTCTGATAAAGTGCAAAATCAGCAATGCAGCCCTCTATTACATTTTCTACAACAAGATATCTGGGGGGGGGGGGCACTACCGACTTTTGTATACAAACGACACCACCGCATAATTACATACCCAAACGCCGAAGAGTGAGATGTCGTACTTACCACTTCATTGTGATTGGTCATCAAATTTGTGGACGATCGATCTCGGTGCTTGTCCTCTGTCAATCGGACTTATAGAAGCCGAGTTATGCCGCCGCGGTCCAACCCGTACGACCGACCACTTTGCAATCTAGCTGGATTCCGCTGGATGGAGGCACATTGGTCACAACTCACATGCAAAAGCTAGATTTGAAAACTGAGGAATCACCCAAGGATGCCCAAGGCTATCAACCAACAGCTTAGGATTGTGCTTAGGATCACGAGGCGGCGCTGGTTTCTGCTTGATATATTCAGGCAAATACATTGATATTTTTTATTCAAATTAAAACTAGCTTTTTTAATATTTTTCAAAAGATGATTTTTTTTACCCAGAGCAAATATGTATTTCAAGCTAGCAATTTTCTACCACGACAATATTTCTGCTAGATTTAGTAAAAGTACGGTTCTTGAGGAGCTGTAAACCACAGTGTATACAAATACAGTGGCGGCAAATGCGCTTGGTCACGTGACCAAATCTGCACGTGCGGTTGTGGCGAGGGCACTTCCCGAAACTCTGGTGCCAACGGCCTCGCGGCGCCCATAGAGAATACATGGGACCTTTTCTTTTCAGACCTATCGTGTCTAAACCAAGCCATTTAGTGCAAGGATACGACTGGTTTGATATTCAGTCGTCTTTTGGCTATAAGTCGGCATAAAAAACGTATTTTTATCGGCAAAATTCGCTAAGTACCAGGTGGTTTTCCGATACCCTGCACGCCTCCTAACCCCCGGCGGCCGACCGGAGGAGTCAGTAGCGCTCCACTCACGACTTTTGGCGATAGCTCAAAACACCTTACAGCTAGAGGGCTGCTATTTGGCACACCTTATCTTTGCTTCCATACGCATCTTTGGAAACCAATTGCATTTCCGTCTCAGGTCAGATCACTGACTTATGACGTCACACGTGAACCTCTGCAGTAGTCCCAAAATACCGAAACTTCGCAATGCCCTCGGTGCCAGAGGAGCTGTCACAGTGGGATGATACTTACAGGACCTAGTATCCTCTAGAAGTCTCAAAACTTGTGTATCTCGGATTTCTCCTAGAGGTCACATGAGGTCAGGCCGATCGCGTGACGTCACCATTACAAGTCAATGGGGAAAATATGGAAACTGTAATTTTGACGCCGAGAATGATCTAAATCTAGCTCAAGCACACGGAATCGCAATTTCATGCACTTCTTGCAATGTCCAACTCTTCACTTTTGCATCTTTAGCTCACAAAGGTCACAAGTTTTTTCGCCAATAACTCCTGACAAAATTGAACTGGCAAGTCGGAAGTTGGCAATGGACTCGGGAAGACCTACCGAATCGAATAATATATGATATAACCTCCTCCGAACTTCATGACCTGAGTGCCTCTGACCTGACTTTGACCCGATGTGAACACCTTATGTTGAGCCCACCCAAACAAAAGTGTACCATTTGACGCACCGGAGCATGACAAACATGATGGTACTAAAATCGCGACTCTGCGCCGTTTTTTGGCAAAGTTATTTCTCAAAACCCGAAATCATATTTTGGCCCTCGGGGCACTTGACCTGACCCTAATAGGCCACCAGTTGACCTGAGACTTTTAAACCGTGCATCAATCGCTGCGTCCCCGGTCCCGTAGCAGCACACATGCTTGTTTTCCCGCCATGGGTGTAGGAGCGCCAAAAATATTGGTGAAGGATGTCACCTGAACCTTCGGAGAAGGTGCAGGACCTTACCGCAGTGGAGGAGGAGGGGGGGGGGGGTGGGGGGGGGGGGAATTTCGCCAACTCCTCCTGTTTTTTTTTCTCGCAAATGTCTCACGCCATTATCATATAATTAACGCCAACTTTTCAGTACATGCCTAAAATTGAATTTTTAGGTATCCAAGCATACCTTTGGATACCTACCAAAGGTATCCACTATCCAAGCATACCTTTGGAACCTGAAGGTATGCTCCACTGCTCTTTTTTCGTGACCAAAGTCTTACAACCCTTACAACTTTCCCACGCATGGGCGCGGGAACCGGGGGGCAGTGGGGGCAGCTTGCCCCCCCCCCAACTCTAGGGCCGTGGGGGCGGTGCCCCCACAACTTTGGGACGGAATACCGCACTTTTTTTGCAAATGTTTTTTTTTTGTTGTTGAAAAAGCCAAGGGATGAAAAATGAGTGGCCTAAAACCGGCGAGAAAACTAAATTTGAGGGTACCCTAGGTTGATCTCTATCATGGTGTGCCCCCCCCCCCCCCCCAGTCTGAAAGTAGTTCCCGCGCCCCTGTTCCCACGAGTAAAAACAAGCCAATATATTTTGATATTCACGGCATTTACTGAGACACATTTACACTTTTACCAACTTCAATACAGTTTTCGGCTTTACCTATCATTACGGAGCGAGCGAAGCGAGCGTAGTCTTTCCTTAGATTAAAGGTAGTGTGCCAGCTTTCCTGGACCGTATGGAGTTAATGACCCAGATAAGGAGAACCGGATTTTTAGAACTTATCCATACCTTCAAAACTCATGGAAACGTCTTAAATTCTTCAAATTTTGAGTACCCCAGTGCGAAATTCGCCCCGACGGGTTGTCGGTCGTACCCCAACCACATTTCACACCACTATGAACAATAAATGCACACACTGAAATCGCTATTACCGATATGCTTATCCAATCAAGTTTCGATAAACCCGTTCATCATCAGCTCCTGCGGTTTCGAACACGCCTGTTAGGTGGTGCGGTAGACCGCGCCCAAAGCCAGGGCCCCGGTAACGTGAGGTAGCCGAGTCAGGGCAGCGTGCGCTGACCCAACCCGGAGCCGCGCGTCCTCCCGGTGTCATGTGATAGCCCGGGGCTGCCCGCGGGGATGCGGTAGACCGCGCCCAAAGCTGCGGCCCCGGCTTGGGTCAGCGCACGCTGCCCCGACTCGGCTACCTCACGTTACCGGGGCCCTGGCTTTGGGCGCGGCTTCTGCTCATACTTTGTGGTGCGGTGGTGGTGCGTCGGGCTGCGCGCTCTGACTTCGGCCAAGAAAAATGCGTCAGCTGATCATTGTCATTTCTGCCACTTGCGTGTGGTGAAATGGGGTCATAACTTATGAGACGGCTTTTTCATATCAATTATTTTACATAAAATCATATTTCAAACCATAAATAATGTTCGACAGCCAAATAAAAGAAACAATACCAATACAGGCTTACAGTTTAAGGCTCGACATTGTGTTGTCTACGATTAAACAGCTGATAACTCATTCCCGTACGTCGTATGGTCGTCACACTATAATGACCTTTGCTTATTGTCACATGTGCGCCGCATTCGCGATTGTCGCCGACGCCTGTTTGCAGGTGAGCCCACTACAGTTGTTATACATATCTAAAAACCGATAAACTTTTAGGCGCAAAAGGCACTATTCCAGGCCCATTTTTTATTTTTCTTGCGATATTAGGTAAAAACAGAAGCTTCTTATCCTAGGAAAAATAAAATGGGAAATCTTTCAAAGGTGGCACACTACCTTTAACGGAAATTTCTGAGTATGAGCGGCCGGCCGACCGGCCGGCCGGCCGTGGTCACGATTCTGCGACGCTTATATCTCAGCAACCACTTGACCGATTTACACGCGGTAATTTTTGTAGGGTAGCTTCATTCCTTCTACCAAGTATTGGACTATTCCCGATGCATGTGGGTGACCCCTTATGCACGTGCCACGTGCAAAACGAAGAGGTGTCACTTTTGTAATTGTTGCAATATCTCGGTAACTACTTGGCCGATTGCGCTGAAAGTTGGCATGTAGGTAGGCACCCACTAGGCAATGCATATCCATGTGCCAGAGTTGGGGTGCTGCTGCGCGTGCGCACGTGCAGGGGTCGATTCCAGATCTCGAGAATGGCTGGACCGATGGCGCTCAAATTTGGTACACAGTTAGGGACCGGTTAGTAGGGTGCCGTGCAAAAGTCAGTTCGGACCCATTTTGCACGTGCGCACGTGCAGGGTGCCGCTTCCAGATCTCGAGAACGACTGGGCCGATTGTGCTCAAATTTGGCACATCGCTAGAGACCGGTTAGTAGGGTGCCGTGCACAAGTCAGCTGGAGGTACCCCGTCGAAATTTCGCACGTGCAAAGCTCACCCTCTCGCTCGCTCCGTTAGTCGCCCCAAAAGGCGTTATACTGGTTTGTTAAATGGCGTGAATTGTGAAGAAGGTGGGCATAACACTTCATAACTGAAAGGATGGGGTAATTGGGTACCTGTTGCCGTTTTAGCCTTTTTGTTCATCCCATTCGGCATTGCTTTTCTTTTTTTAACATTAGATCGACCGTCGAACCCAGTCGTTCTAGCATTGGTGAAGACCCTCACCTGCATTGCTCAAGATTGGTGAAGGATCCTTCACCAATCTAAAACTTTGGTGAAAGGTATCCTTCACCAAAGAGATACGTTGCTACACCTATGTTTCCCGCGAGGCTAGCTCAATTAGGGCGAGAGAGTCGTACCCGCCCACTCTCGCGGCCGGGGCATAGGTATGAAAAAAAAAACTAGTAAGTCTGGTGATGATTGATGCAAGAATCAATATTCTTACAGATAATGGTTGATGAAGGTAGGGTATAAGTTATTAAAGATAAGTTAAACAAATTTGTAGCCCTCAGTAGCCTTGAATTATGCATTAAGAGTTATAGAAGAACTGTAAGCTGCAGGCTCAGCTCTTCAGTTTCTACCTATGCCTGCAAACACAATGGAAACAATGGAAGAGTAATAATAGTTTAATTGTATTTTATTGATGCTATTCAAGTTTCAATGGTAACTATGTCACCGATGATTCAATATTATTTGCACGGTATCATTTACCACCACAGTCTAAATATTTAGCATCTAAAATAATGCAGTAAAATAAGCTGCGCCACATCTGTCGACAAAATCTGGTGCCAACTCAAGGTCAAACGGAAAATAAGGTCACGTGACCAATGTCCGGCAGCTGCTGTAAACAATCATGTTTGTCGACAATTGCAAGACACCTAAAGACAATTGCGAAGAGGTTCACTGGTGACCGCCCAGATGATAGATGTCAAGACGTTTCCGGAGAGGAGAGACATAAGCGTCAAGATCTAGATTCTAGAAGTTGCTATTTGGTTACTGCCTTTCTTTAATTTAATTGTATTTGAGAGAGGACGATTAACTGGAAGGTGGTGAATATTCCACCAACTCAGCTGAACTGGTTCTCGCTGTTGAGTTCATTCAAGGCCATTTCATTTGTATTTGCCTATCATTGGGAATCTGTCCTGTTGGCAATAAACTGAATAAATACAAAATACTTATAGTTGCATTCGGAGGTCGGTAAGTAGGCATATGGATTGGACGTGATGGAGGGGCCAAGGGCCTTAAAACGGACAAGAGTGGATGAAATGAGTTTCTGGGGAGATGCAGATGAAGGAACCCAGGGGGTTTATCTGCAGCTCAAACTTACATCTGGGAAAAGTGTGAAGGAAAGAGGGTGGCCATGGGTTCAAACCTGCGTCCGAGGCATTCTTGGCGGACAGGAAAAAGTGGCCAAAGCTAACTTCATGGCAGACGGGTCTTTGCTAGTCAAGACCAAAAACGAGGCTCAGACAGACAAACTCTTAAAGGCCAACTTTTTGGTGGTGAGGAGTGTGTCGTACAGAGGGACGCGAGACTGAATCAGAGCAAGGGCATCATACATGCACCTGACCTGATTGACTTGTCAGAGTTGGAGATCTGCGGTTGGTTGGAGGAGTTTGGTGTGGTTGGCGTAAAATGATTCACGAGGAAGGTAGGGGAGGAAGTTCAGCGCACGCCCACTCTTCTTCTTACCTTCAACACCCCAACATGTCCCTCACAGCTCCAATTTGACTATGTCAGGTACCCAGTCAAGAAGTACATACCAAACCCACTTCTTTGCCACAACTGTGGGAAATACGGACATGCACAGGAAAGGTATAAGGCTGAGAGTATATGTCTGAACTGTGCCTCTAAGAAACATGAAGGGACTTGCTCTCCAAAATGCATCAACTGTGGTGAGGCTGGACATGGCTGCCTCTCCAAAACCTGCAGTGTTTGGAAAACTGAGAGGGACATATGTGAAATTAAAGTGGACAGAGATGTCTCCTATGTAGCTGTACAGCAATGTAGAGTTGCTTCAGGTTTGGCGTAAGCTTTCTCCTCTTCCGCTCACCATTCACCACCAGAGTCAGCAGCGTCTCGGCTGGCAGTCCAGTCAGTCAGGGTGAGTGTCTTCACTCGCCACAGCGGGCCGGACCCTTTACAGGGCAGCAGAAATATCAGTTACCAAGCCTTGGCCTATAAAGAAAACCAGGAAATAGTAGCAATTGCATATATGTAATGATTCTACTCTATTACGATTGAGCTAGCGAAGCGTATTCCTGTAACGTTTTTAATAGGCTTGTAAGTCAGCAACCGCTGGGCTGATTGACCTGCGTTACTCTTTGTTGCACGTAATCCTATCCCTTCCATCTCGTTATTGACTACAACTGATGTATCTTGGTGAGTTATTGACTACAACTGATGTATCATGGTGAGCGTCGTGACACGTGCGACGTGAAGGGCCAAGAGTGTTCGTTATTCTGCTGCAGTAGCGATTTTGGGTTGCTCATATATCTTGAACCCTGGACTGCCACTCCGATTGCGCTCAAATTTGGCAGGTACACTGTTTGGGACTGGTTGATAGGGATGTTTTTTTTTATAGCGCGCATGTGTTTTTTTTATAGCCCGGAGAAAAAAATAGGGATTGTTAGGGTTAAGCAGGGAGTCACCGATGTTAGATCCCTCTCTGGGTCCTTTCATAGGAGGTCACGGTCCTGACCCGAGATAGCTGAGCTGTGTCGCAGCCCTGACCTCAGACAGCTGAGCTGTGCACGCCGTCGGCTCGGCCGTCAGTCGCCACAGCCGCTGACGCCAGTGTCCAAACAGCTCCAAACAATATCTGGCCCTGTATAGCAGGATAAGCCATTAGAGGCGGGAGTGATCACCGGGACGGGCTGCATGGTACAGGACGGGCTGGGAACACGTCAACTCCAGCATGACGTGTTCCCAGTGTACCTGCATGTAGTTTCTTTATTCCTCAGCAGTTGTCATCCCCTTGGCGTTAGTGTTTCGCGTCCCTCCATTGATCACTCCCGCCTCTGATGGCTTATCCTGCTATACAGGGCCGGATATTGTTTGGAGCTGTTTGGACACTGGCGTCAGCGGCTGTGGCGACTGACGTCCGAGCCGACGGCGTGCACAGCTCAGCTGTCTGAGGTCTGGGCTGCGACACAGCTCAGCTATCTCGGGTCAGGACCGTGACCTATGAAAGGACCCAGAGAGGGATCTAACATCGGTGACTCCCTGCTTAACCCTAACAATCCCCACTTTTTTGTCCGCGATATAAAAAACACACGCGGTTAGGCTACCTGTGTCGAATTAATTAAAGTTTATTATGCCAAAGTTTCAAAATATCAATCCGGTCTGCATGTCTGACTGCTCGCAGAACGGTTCTAGAGGCAGTGTCAGTGCGCGCGGAACGGTCCTCAGATGTGTCCACTTTCAAGCGCGGAACGGTCCTACTGCGCCACCAGACTCCTCTCCCTCTCCCCTCCCCCCTGTCCGCTGGTCTATGTCAGACACCAGTACACCACTGACCTCCCCTACCCTCCCCTGACCTCAGGTGCCAGCTGAGACGCTGGTCGGCCTACAGAACCTGCTCGTTCACCTGCGGGACGGCTCGGCAGAGAACGCGCACCTCTACCAGTACCGACTCTGGGACGCTAAGAGGGTCAAGGTGGAGACCGCCCAGAACAGGGTATGTAACACAGACCGTAACACAAACCGTAACGCAGGTCGTTACACAGGGCGTAAAATAGATTGAACACAGACCGTAACATAGATCGAACACAGACCGTAACACTGGCTGCGTACGTGCGGGCACTCGGCCGGCCGGAACTGGGCTGGACCCATTGGGCAATAAACAGGTGCTTTCTGTGACAGCGTCACCGCTGCAGGTCAGTCAGGGACACACAGACACTGCACCCGGCGCCCTTGTGCATGGTACAGGTCTCGCGGGTTTTAGCGGTAGGTTTTGTTGCACCTAGAAAATGCAAAAGTCTATTGTCTATAATGTCTACTCTATTACCTTAAGTATTTACCTTAAGTATTTACCTTAAGTAAAGGTCATTAGATACCCTTTCGAGTAATAAGACCCTTTACTGAAGAGGCGCCTCCTCCTCTTCTGATGAAGACGAGTTGGCTGCCATGCTTGTTGTCGCCATAAAATGACGACCACTGTTGTTAGTGACAGTAGCTACTGTTGTTAATACGATGAGTAGCCACTCTTGAGCATTGGTAGGAGAAGTTGTAGTTAAACTTGTCGGGGTGGTCCTTCCATTCTTTCCCAAGTCTGAACTTAAAAACATCGACATTTGGTGCATCAATAGTATTCCTAGACAGCTTGTTCCACGCCCGAGTCACTCGTGCCGCGAAGAAGGCTTTCCTAGGTCCCAACTGATGCTGAACCTGCTGCTTTTGACCATGACTTCGGGTGGTACGGCTAAGAGAGTTCTTGAACATGCTGTTGCGACAACACGAGCACTCTCTTTGGTAGTTCACCGTGTCGAAGCCTTTTAGGATTTTGAATGTCTCGATAATATCTGATCTTTGCCTTCGGAATTCAAGGGTAGGCAAATTGAGGCTTCTGAGACGATCGGAGTATGACAGGTGAGACAGCCCCTTCACCAGTCTCGTTGCCCGCCGTTGCACCTGCTCGAGTGCGTCTTTATCCTTCTTAAATTTGGGGCTCCATATAACAGCGGCATACTCAAGATGGGGTCTCACGATGCTCTTATACAAGGCTTGAAAGACATCACTGTCAATGTTTGCAAAGGTATGTTTGATCACTTCGAGAATTCTATTGGCCTTGTTAACCTGGTTCATGACATGTTTTGAGAATGATAGTTTCTTGTCAATAGTAACTCCTAGGTCTTTTTCTAGGTCTATTACGATTGAGCTAGCGAAGCGTATTCCTGTAACGTTTTTAATAGGCTTGTAAGTCAGCAACCGCTGGGCTGATTGACCTGCGTTACTCTTTGTTGCGTAATCCTTTCCCTTCCATCTCGTTATTGACTACAACTGATGTATCTTGGTGAGTTATTGACTACAACTGATGTATCATGGTGAGCGTCGTGACACGTGCGACGTGAAGGGCCAAGAGTGTTCGTTATTCTGCTGCAGTAGCGATTTTGGGTTGCTCATATATCTTGAACCCTGAACTGCCACGCCGATTGCGCTCAAATTTGGTACACTGTTTGGGACTGGTTGATAGGGATGTGTTTTTTTATAACTCGCATGTGTTTTTTTATAGCGCGGAGAAAAAAGTAGGGATTGTTAGGGTTAAGCAGGGAGTCACCGATGTTAGATCCCTCTCTGGGTCTTTTCATAGGGGGTCACGGTCCTGACCCGAGATAGCTGAGCTGTGTCGCAGCCCTGACCTCAGACAGCTGAGCTGTGCACGCCGTCGGCTCGGCTGTCAGTCGCCACAGCCGCTGACGCCAGTGTCCAAACAGCTCCAAACAATATCCGGCCCTGTATAGCAGGATAAGCCATCAGAGGCGGGAGTGATCACCGGAACGGGTTGCATGGTACAGGACGGGCTGGGAACACGTCAACTCTAGCATGACGTGTTCCCAGTGTACCTGCATGTAGTTTCTTTATTCCTCAGCAGTTGTCATCCCCTTGGCGTTAGTGTTTCGCGTCCCTCCATTGATCACTCCCGCCTCTGATGGCTTATCCTGCTATACAGGGCCGGATATTGTTTGGAGCTGTTTGGACACTGGCGTCAGCGGCTGTGGCGACTGACGGCCGAGCCGACGGCGTGCACAGCTCAGCTGTCTGAGCCCTGAGGTCAGGGCTGCGACACAGCTCAGCTATCTCGGGTCAGGACCGTGACCTATGAAAGGACCCAGAGAGGGATCTAACATCGGTGACTCCCTGCTTAACCCTAACAATCCCCACTTTTTTGTCCGCGATATAAAAAACACATGCGGTTAGGCTACCTGTGTCGAATTAATTAAAGTTTATTATGTCAAAGTTTCAAAACATCAATCCGGTCTGCATGTCTGACTGCTCGCAGAACGGTTCTAGAGGCAGTGTCAGCGCGCGCGGAACGGTCCTCAGATGTGTCCACTTTCAAGCGCGGAACGGTCCTACTGCGCCACCAGACTCCTCTCCCTCTCCCCTCCCCCCTGTCCGCTGGTCTATGTCAGACACCAGTATACCACTGACCTCCCCTACCCTCCCCTGACCTTCTCAGGTGCCAGCTGAGACGCTGGTCGGCCTACAGAACCTGCTCGTTCACCTGCGGGACGTCTCGGCAGAGAACGCGCACGTCTACCAGTACCGACTCTGGGACGCTAAGAGGGTCAAGGTGGAGACCGCCCAGAACAGGGTATGTAACACAGACCGTAACACAAGCCGTAACGCAGGTCGTTACACAGGGCGTAAAATAGATTGAACACAGACCGTAACATAGATCGAACACAGACCGTAACACTGGCTGCGTACGTGCGGGCACTCGGCCAGCCGGAACTGGGCTGGATCCATTGGGCAATGAACAGGTGCTTTCTGTGACAGCGTCACCGCTGCAGGTCAGTCAGGGACACACAGACACTGCAGGGCCTCGGCTAAGGAATTTTGACTGGTGGGCCACTTGGGCAGCGACATGGACTGACCTTCGTAGCCAAAGCCCCCCCCCCCAATTTTCGATTTCTCCCCAGATTTCGACCACTTTATTCTGCAAAAAAAAACGTCAGGATGGCATATAAAATGTAAATAAAACGGGCCTCGACCCCTCCCCGACTCTTCAGAGAGAGGAGAGAGTACCTAGAGAGTAGGGACCCACAACCCTCTCAGTGGTGATACTCTGGCGGTGCACATAAAATCGCACAAGTATGCACAAAATATTGACGCAGATAAAACTTTGGACAATAACTTACGGTCGGTCGGATGTTCAAAATCAGCGAGCCCTGAGTGGATCGCTCGCCGACTAGTCGGAGATTCGGAAGCGGTCGGACGGGATCGGGCGTGGTCGGGTGGATCGGGAGGAATTGTGAACAGCACGATTGCAGCTTTAGTAAAGTGGGTTGCAGCAGGAACCCCAAAAGGGGGTTGTAACAGCAGCCCCAACATCTCTGCAAATGATCATTAAGGCTATTGGTGTCGCATGGAAAAGAATTGACTCAAAAGCCCAAGCGCACTGTGCAACCCTAATATTTTTCTAAAAAACTAAGTTATGTACGCTTTTGGTGAACAGTGTCCCAAACTTCAGATTTCTCTTTGGTGTCTGAGTGGAAAATTCTAGCCACCCAAAATGTGAGAGTGGAAAATTATCCATTCTTATTCTTGAGTGTCATCTTCAGCCCAAATGAGAAAAAACCCCTCAATGCAAGTGCTGCCCCCAGCGCATTGCCCCCCCCCCATTATTGTGATGCCGCCCCCGCCTAGCAGTGCGGTGCCCCCCCAGCGTACGCCACACCGACGGAACGATCACTTTTAAAACTATCAGAGATTGATAAGACTAAGAATATGTATAAAATGTTTATCTCTGACTTTTGATATCCATGACCTAAGGTCAGGTCAATTTTGCGACTTCTCCATTAGGTATAAGTCAATTGGAGAAAATTAAAATGCGCCTCTTTTGGACGAATGTGGTTTAAAACCCTCTCAAACATCGGTACATAGGTAAACATAACACACTGAATCGATAAAATGCACCTGTGACCCTTCTGTGTGCCCCTGAGGTCATCTCAGGTCATGAACGGTCACCAGCATTTCTTTGGCTATACCTTTTGATAGAGACTTGCTAAAGCGGTGAAAACACGTCAGATGTGTTCAGCTCGACGATACGGATCGAGTGATATGCAGCATGACCCTGTCCATCAAGGTCATGATCTTGACCTGAGGTCAAATTTTCAAAATGACGTTTCAAGGTCAACGTATAGTTCATTCGACGCGTTTCGACGAGAGGAATACGATGCTGGCAAAATAAATGTCGTCACTGTCTTGAGTCAAAAGCTATTGCAGAAAACGATTTTAATAAAAACTGTTATTTTTGGAGTTATTTCCCTCTGGAGGCGTGGCAGTCAGTCACTGGAGGCAGTCATGCATGTCCAGAAGTAGGGGCTGCACGCACTAGACATCGAATTGTAAAGGGGATGTGTGGAGAAAAAATCCAGAACGTATGTCAGCGTTCGGTCGCCTCTGACTGCAGTCGCTGCTGGTATGACAATGAGTTGGGATCTCATGGTGGATCTCGTGGTCTTAATTGTTCAAGTCTTTCCTTGATTCCAATTTAGGCAATAAGTCGCAGCGTGTATCCTACATACGTGCGCTCTGATATTCTAAACACGGCAACCCCGGTCGACCACAGGCTGCAGCCCACAGGTCACTTCGGATCAGTGAGTGAGCCCGTATATTTTTCTTTTCTTTTTTTTTGGCAAATAATAAAGATTCTGCCTATCGATCAACGTATAGTTATTTTACCGTTTCGAATTCGCATGGATGCGTATTTTGAGAATAAAATGTCCGTAGCCTGAGCTCGTTTCCTATGTCATGCTAAAAATTCATCTAGATCAAGGTTGTTTGATAAAAAAAACACCAGGCTGCAAATTGCATTAATTTGACTTGATGAAAATCAGCGAAAGCTGGTTCTTATGTATTTTGCAACACCTATAGTAAATCATGCATGAACATGACGTTACATTTTAGCCTGACACCCCTGTCACTAGCTGACAATGGCGCCCCTCTCAAGGGAAAAAGTCGCCCCCTCGAGCACCATGGCCCCCCCTTTCGCTGATCTCTGGCTACGCCACTGTCTGCAGCAGATACAGGGTGTCCCAGAAGTCTTGAAGCTTTTTTATTTTTGTCGTGTGACCTTGCTATGCCACCGATTAAGGCAAATGACGCCTCAAACGAAAGAGAATGAACTGAAATTTTGTATTTTCATGCGTAGAGCACCACTTTAGTCAGGTGGCCCCCGTTGTGAGTCGCACAAGATTGAGCACGAGAGATCACGTTCTTCGCTGCCGCCAAGATCTCCCGGTTTGCGAAACACCGGTGTCGCCATGCCCGTTTCTGGTCAGCTTCAGAGCCTTATTTCATGAAGCGAGCCAGCCGCCAGGAAACAGAGTATTGGATCTCCCAGAAAACATTAGCAACATAATGATTTACTGATCAGAAAGTCTCCTGACATGTTTGCACGCATCCATTACGGAAATAAGGCTCAGCTGCTTGAGCACGCTAAGCAACAGCCCGTTGTCATCCTTTGATTCGTCGCATTATTATGGGTCGAAAACAAATATCAACCCGTCGGAAATATATGTCGCTAATGTTATGTCCCTCGCTTCAGGGAATAAAACTCTGAAGCTGACAAGAAACGGGCATGGCAACACCGGTGTTTCGCAAACCGGGAGATCTTGGCCGCAGCGAAGAACGTGATCTCTCGTGCTCAATCTTGTGCGACTCCCAACGGGGACCACCTGACTAAAGTGGTGCTCTACACATGAAAATACAAAATTTCAGTTCTTTCTCTTTCGTTTGAGGCATGATTCGCCTTAATCGGTGGCATAGCAAGGTCACACGACAAAAATAAAAAAGCTTCAAGACTTCTGGGACACCCTGTACTTATGTGACTGCAACCACTCGATCGATCGGAAAGCTTGCAAGAACTTTCGCAGACCTCGATCGGCTGGAAGCCGCCGACACTATCTGTAATTGACAGAGGCAGACGTCTTTCACGATTATTGCATAAAATTTAAAGCCTCGGTCATACTTCACCGGATTGGACCAACGGACGAGAAACGGACGAGAACTGTCAGCGTCCGGTGATGTCCGTTTGTCATCCGTTAATATCCGTTCCATATCCGGTGGTGTCCGGTTGAGCACACCGGACACCACCGGACATGGAAGCACTGTGACGTCACATGGAAATCGAAGTAAAAATCATACAGCAAAGACGTAGGTGGTGGATTTTTTTTTAAAGTTGTGGGTACTATAGTCCACCCAAGAGGATATTGCAAACAATAGGTTGAAGTTTTTTCACAAGAATATGTTTCACCGATGGGTACTTTACAGCCTGAAAATGTACGAAATGATCTGCTATTTAAATTTGAAAAGTGAAAAATGTGAAAACTTCGATTTTTCGGAAAATTACTGGTGGGCCAAATCTTTGAGGCTGGTGGGCCATTTCGGGTCACTGGTGGGCCATTTGGCCCACCAGTTAACATGTTAGCCGAGGCCCTGAGACACTGCACCCGGCGCCCTTGTGCATGGTACAGGGCTCGCGGGTTTTAGCGGTAGGTTTTGCACCTAGAAAATTTAGTGTACTTCAGGTTATATCTTCGTCGTCTTAAGCTTTTAAGTGTTGAAGATGCGATCGACTTGTTGGGTAATAAGCCGGCCATGATCGTGTAAAATGGCTTCATCGTGGATCGATTAGTTTCTGAGATATAACCGGAAATGTAAAAGTGCAAAACCTACCGCTTAATCTCGCGAGACCTGTACCTGAGCCTTGAGCGCGCCCATGTGTCGCCCCCAGGGCGTGTCGCCGGACGGTTCTGTGTGTCGGACTGAAACCTGAACCTGCCTGAGTGTTATGCTATGACTCCCCAGGGCGTGTCGCCGAATGGGGCGGCCGGCTACCGGGACAGGCTGCGGCGGGCCACCAACGGCCACCCGCTCTCCGCCGAGGAGGTACAGAAGGTCGTCAGCCGGGTGAACCAGCTCTCCAGCTAGCGGCGCAGAGGTCAGTCACCGCACCGGGCGTATTGCACGGGGACCCTAACAGACGCCTCACTCCTTTCCCTCATCTCAGTTGTTCTTTCATTTTTTTATTATTGTAAATAATGGAGATAGACCAGAGCATTTTCGGTGCATTTATTAGGGTCATGCTACTCCAACGGGGTTGCATTGTCGGCACAGTCCTGTCTGGTCTGTGTGCTGCGGCGATGCTCTGCCATCCGGTGACCCAACGCCACTGTCCGCTGACCGAGTGTCGGCTCTTTGCTGACCGTGTAACGTCTGTCCGTCAGGGTGGTGGCCGTGAACGCCTGTCGGACGGCGCCGGAGGGCAGCGCCGGCCGGCTGCTGTCACTGCTGGACCAGCTGCGGCTGCCGGACGCCGGAGCGCTGCCCGACTGGGGTCTACATCCTGGTATGTTACTGGGAGCGGCACGGTGTGTGTTGGGTGCTTCTGACGGTCAGTTGTAGTAACTGTTAGTTCCTCTACTGGCCAACAGGTGAAAAGCGTATTAGCTGTACGGCAATGTAGAGTTGCTTCAGCTTTGGCGTAAACTTTCTCCTCTTCCGCTCACCATTCACCACCAGAGTCAGCAGCGTCTCGGCTGGCGGTCCAGTCAGTCAGAGCGAGTGTCTTCACTCGCCACAGCGGGCCGGACCCATTACAGGGCAGCAGAGTTATCAGTTACCAAGCCTTGGCCTATAAAGAAAACCAGGAAATAGTAGCAATTGCATATATGTAATGATTCTACTCTATTACGTTTGAGCTAGCGAAGCGTATATCTGTAACGTTTTTAATAGGCTTGTAAGTCAGCAACCGCTGGGCTGATTGACCTGCGTTACTCTTTGTTGCGCGTAATCCTATCCCTTCCATCTCGTTATTGACTACAACTGATGTATCTTGGTGAGTTATTTACTACAACTGATGTATCATGGTGAGCGTCGTGACACGTGCGACGTGAAGGGCCAAGAGTGTTCGTTATTCTGCTGCAGTAGCGATTTTGGGTTGCTCATATATCTTGAACCCTGAACTGCCACGCCGATTGCGCTCAAATTTGGTACACTGTTTGGGACTGGTTGATAGGGATGTGTTTGTTTTATAACTCGCATGTGTTATTCTTTAGCGCGGAGAAAAAAGTAGGGATTGTTAGGGTTAAGCAGGGACTCACCGATGTTAGATCCCTCTCTGGGTCTTTTCATAGGGGGTCACGGTCCTGACCCGAGATAGCTGAGCTGTGTCGCAGCCCTGACCTCAGACAGCTGAGCTGTGCACGCCGTCGGCTCGGCCGTCAGTCGCCACAGCCGCTGACGCCAGTGTCCAAACAGCTCCCAACAATATCCGGCCCCGCGGGAGTGATCACCGGAACGGGCTGCATGGTACAGGACGGGCTGGGAACACGTCAACTCCAGCATGACGTGTTCCCAGTGTACCTGCATGTAGTTTCTTTATTCCTCAGCAGTTGTCATCCCCTTGGCGTTAGTGTTTCGCGTCCCTCCATTGATCACTCCCGCCTCTGATGGCTTATCCTGCTATACAGGGCCGGATATTGTTTGGAGCTGTTTGGACACTGGCGTCAGCGGCTGTGGCGACTGACGGCCGAGCCGACGGCGTGCACAGCTCAGCTGTCTGAGGTCAGGGCTGCGACACAGCTCAGCTATCTCGGGTCAGGACCGTGACCTATGAAAGGACCCAGAGAGGGATCTAACATCGGTGACTCCCTGCTTAACCCTAACAATCCCCACTTTTTTGTCCGCGATATAAAAAACACATGCGGTTAGAGTACCTGTGTCGAATTAATTAAAGTTTATTATGTCAAAGTTTCAAAACATCAATCCGGTCTGCATGTCTGACTGCTCGCAGAACGGTTCTAGAGGCAGTGTCAGCGCGCGCGGAACGGTCCTCAGATATGTCCACTTTCAAGCGCGGAACGGTCCTTCTGCGCCACCAGACTCCTCTCCCTCTCCCCTCCCCCTGTCCGCTGGTCTATATCAGACACCAGTACACCACTGACCTCCCCTACCCTCTCCTGACCTTCTCAGGTGCCAGCTGAGACGCTGGTCGGCCTACAGAACCTGCTCGTTCACCTGCGGGACGTCTCGGCAGAGAACGCGCACGTCTACCAATACCGACTCTGGGACGCTAAGAGGGTCAAGGTGGAGACCGCCCAGAACAGGGTATGTAACACAGACCGTAACACAAGCCGTAACTCAGGTCGTTACACAGGGTGTAAAATAGATTGAACACAGACCGTAACTTAGATCGAACACAGACCGTAACACTGGCTGCGTACGTGCGGGCACTCGGCCGGCCGGAACTGGGCTGGATCCATTGGGCAATGAACAGGTGCTTTCTGTGACAGCGTCACCGCTGCAGGTCAGTCAGGGACACACAGACACTGCACCCGGGGCCCTTGTGCATGGTACAGGGCTCGCGGGTTTTAGCGGTAGGTTTTGCACCTAGAAAATTTAGTGTACTTCAGGCTATATCTTCGTCGTCTTAAGCTTTTAAGTGTTGAAGATGCTGATCGACTTGTTGGGTAACAAGCCGGCCATGATCGTGTAAAATGGCTTCATCGTAGATCGATTAGTTTCTGAGATATAACCGGAAATGTAAAAGTGCAAAACCTACCGCTTAATCTCGCGAGACCTGTACCTGAGCCCTGAGCGCGCCCATATGTCGCCCCCAGGGCGTGTCGCCGGACGGTTCTGTGTGTCGGACTGAAACCTGAACCTGCCTGAGTGTTATGCTATGACTCCCCAGGGCGTGTCGCCGGATGGGGCGGCCGGCTACCGGGACGGGCTGCGGCGGGCCACCAACGGCCACCCGCTCTCCGCCGAGGAGGTACAGAAGGTCGTCAGCCGGGTGAACCAGCTCTCCAGCTAGCGGCGCATGAGGTCAGTCACCGCACCGGGCGTATTGCACGGGGACCCTAACAGACGCCTCACTCCTTTCCCTCATCTCAGTTGTTCTTTCATTTTTTATTATTATAAGTAATGGAGACAGACCAGAGCATTTTCGGTGCATTTATTAGGGTCATGTTACTCCAACGGGGTTGCGTTGTCGGCACAGTCCTGTCTGGTCTGTGTGCTGCGGCGATGCTCTGCCATCCGATGACCCAACGCCACTGTCCGCTGACCGAGTGTCGTCTCTTTGCTGACCGTGTAACGTCTGTCCGTCAGGGTGGTGGCCGTGAACGCCTGTCGGACGGCGCCGGAGGGCAGCGCCGGCCGGCTGCTGTCACTGCTGGACCAGCTGCGGCTGCCGGACGCCGGAGCGCTGCCCGACTGGGGTCTACATCCTGGTATGTTACTGGGAGCGGCACGGTGTGTGTTGGGTGCTTCTGACGGTCAGTTGTAGTAACTGTTAGTTCCTCTACTGGCCACCAGGTGAAAAGCGTATTAGCTGTACAGCAATGTAGAGTTGCTTCAGCTTTGGCGTAAACTTTCTCCTCTTCCGCTCACCATTCACCACCAGAGTCAGCAGCGTCTCGGCTGGCGGTCCAGTCAGTCAGAGCGAGTGTCTTCACTCGCCACAGCGGGCCGGACCCATTACAGGGCAGCAGAGTTATCAGTTACCAAGCCTTGGCCTATAAAGAAAACCAGGAAATAGTAGCAATTGCATATATGTAATGATTCTACTCTATTACGTTTGAGCTAGCGAAGCGTATTCCTGTAACGTTTTTAATAGGCTTGTAAGTCAGCAACCGCTGGGCTGATTGACCTGCGTTACTCTTTGTTGCGCGTAATCCTATCCCTTCCATCTCGTTATTGACTACAACTGATGTATCTTGGTGAGTTATTGACTACAACTGATGTATCATGGTGAGCGTCGTGACACGTGCGACGTGAAGGGCCAAGAGTGTTCGTTATTCTGCTGCAGTAGCGATTTTGGGTTGCTCATATATCTTGAACCCTGAACTGCCACGCCGATTGCGCTCAAATTTGGTACACTGTTGGGACTGGTTGATAGGGATGTGTTTTTTATAACTCGCATGTGTTTTTTTATAGCGCGGAGAAAAAAGTAGGGATTGTTAGGGTTAAGCAGGGACTCACCGATGTTAGATCCCTCTCTGGGTCTTTTCATAGGGGGTCACGGTCCTGACCCGAGATAGCTGAGCTGTGTCGCAGCCCTGACCTCAGACAGCTGAGCTGTGCACGCCGTCGGCTCGGCCGTCAGTCGCCACAGCCGCTGACGCCAGTGTCCAAACAGCTCCCAACAATATCCGGCCCCGCGGGAGTGATCACCGGAACGGGCTGCATGGTACAGGACGGGCTGGGAACACGTCAACTCCAGCATGACGTGTTCCCAGTGTACCTGCATGTAGTTTCTTTATTCCTCAGCAGTTGTCATCCCCTTGGCGTTAGTGTTTCGCGTCCCTCCATTGATCACTCCCGCCTCTGATGGCTTATCCTGCTATACAGGGCCGGATATTGTTTGGAGCTGTTTGGACACTGGCGTCAGCGGCTGTGGCGACTGACGGCCGAGCCGACGGCGTGCACAGCTCAGCTGTCTGAGGTCAGGGCTGCGACACAGCTCAGCTATCTCGGGTCAGGACCGTGACCTATGAAAGGACCCAGAGAGGGATCTAACATCGGTGACTCCCTGCTTAACCCTAACAATCCCCACTTTTTTGTCCGCGATATAAAAAACACATGCGGTTAGAGTACCTGTGTCGAATTAATTAAAGTTTATTATGTCAAAGTTTCAAAACATCAATCCGGTCTGCATGTCTGACTGCTCGCAGAACGGTTCTAGAGGCAGTGTCAGCGCGCGCGGAACGGTCCTCAGATATGTCCACTTTCAAGCGCGGAACGGTCCTTCTGCGCCACCAGACTCCTCTCCCTCTCCCCTCCCCCTGTCCGCTGGTCTATGTCAGACACCAGTACACCACTGACCTCCCCTACCCTCTCCTGACCTTCTCAGGTGCCAGCTGAGACGCTGGTCGGCCTACAGAACCTGCTCGTTCACCTGCGGGACGTCTCGGCAGAGAACGCGCACGTCTACCAAGTACCGACTCTGGGACGCTAAGAGGGTCAAGGTGGAGACCGCCCAGAACAGGGTATGTAACACAGACCGTAACACAAGCCGTAACGCAGGTCGTTACACAGGGTGTAAAATAGATTGAACACAGACCGTAACATAGATCGAACACAGACCGTAACACTGGCTGCGTACGTGCGGGCACTCGGCCGGCCGGAACTGGGCTGGATCCATTGGGCAATGAACAGGTGCTTTCTGTGACAGCGTCACCGCTGCAGGTCAGTCAGGGACACACAGACACTGCACCCGGGCCCTTGTGCATGGTACAGGGCTCGCGGGTTTTAGCGGTAGGTTTTGCACCTAGAAAATTTAGTGTACTTCAGGCTATATCTTCGTCGTCTTAAGCTTTTCAGTGTTGAAGATGCGATCGACTTGTTGGGTAACAAGCCGGCCATGATCGTGTAAAATGGCTTCATCGTAGATCGATTAGTTTCTGAGATATAACCGGAAATGTAAAAGTGCAAAACCTACCGCTTAATCTCGCGAGACCTGTACCTGAGCCCTGAGCGCGCCCATGTGTCGCCCCCAGGGCGTGTCGCCGGACGGTTCTGTGTGTCGGACTGAAACCTGAACCTGCCTGAGTGTTATGCTATGACTCCCCAGGGCGTGTCGCCGGATGGGGCGGCCGGCTACCGGGACGGGCTGCGGCGGGCCACCAACGGCCACCCGCTCTCCGCCGAGGAGGTACAGAAGGTCGTCAGCCGGGTGAACCAGCTCTCCAGCTAGCGGCGCAGAGGTCAGTCACCGCACCGGGCGTATTGCACGGGGACCCTAACAGACGCCTCACTCCTTTCCCTCATCTCAGTTGTTCTTTCATTTTTTTATTATTATAATAATGGAGATAGACGAGAGCATTTTCGGTGCATATATTAGGGTCATGTTACTCCAACGGGGTTGCGTTGTCGGCACAGTCCTGTCTGGTCTGTGTGCTGCGGCGATGCTCTGCCATCCGGTGACCCAACGCTTCTGTCCGCTGACCGAGTTTCGTCTCTTTGCTGACCGTGTAACGTCTGTCCGTCAGGGTGGTGGCCGTGAACGCCTGTCGGACGGCGCCGGAGGGCAGCGCCGGCCGGCTGCTGTCACTGCTGGACCAGCTGCGGCTGCCGGACGCCGGAGCGCTGCCCGACTGGGGTCTACATCCTGGTATGTTACTGGGAGCGGCACGGTGTGTGTTGGGTGCTTCTGACGGTCAGTTGTAGTAACTGTTAGTTCCTCTACTGGCCACCAGGTGAAAAGCGTATTAGCTGTACAGCAATGTAGAGTTGCTTCAGCTTTGGCGTAAACTTTCTCCTCTTCCGCTCACCATTCACCACCAGAGTCAGCAGCGTCTCGGCTGGCGGTCCAGTCAGTCAGAGCGAGTGTCTTCACTCGCCACAGCGGGCCGGACCCATTACAGGGCAGCAGAGTTATCAGTTACCAAGCCTTGGCCTATAAAGAAAACCAGGAAATAGTAGCAATTGCATATATGTAATGATTCTACTCTATTACGTTTGAGCTAGCGAAGCGTATTCCTGTAACGTTTTTAATAGGCTTGTAAGTCAGCAACCGCTGGGCTGATTGACCTGCGTTACTCTTTGTTACGCGTAATCCTATACCTTCCATCTCGTTATTGACTGCAACTGATGTATCTTGGTGAGTTATTGACTACAACTGATGTATCATGGTGAGCGTCGTGACACGTGCGACGTGAAGGGCCAAGAGTGTTCGTTATTCTGCTGCAGTAGCGATTTTGGGTTGCTCATATATCTTGAACCCTGAACTGCCACGCCGATTGCGCTCAAATTTGGTACACTGTTTGGGACTGGTTGATAGGGATGTGTTTTTTATAACTCGCATGTGTTTTTCTATAGCGCGGAGAAAAAAGTAGGGATTGTTAGGGTTAAGCAGGGACTCACCGATGTTAGATCCCTCTCTGGGTCTTTTCATAGGGGGTCACGGTCCTGACCCGAGATAGCTGAGCTGTGTCGCAGCCCTGACCTCAGACAGCTGAGCTGTGCACGCCGTCGGCTCGGCCGTCAGTCGCCACAGCCGCTGACGCCAGTGTCCAAACAGCTCCCAACAATATCCGGCCCCGCGGGAGTGATCACCGGAACGGGCTGCATGGTACAGGACGGGCTGGGAACACGTCAACTCCAGCATGACGTGTTCCCAGTGTACCTGCATGTAGTTTCTTTATTCCTCAGCAGTTGTCATCCCCTTGGCGTTAGTGTTTCGCGTCCCTCCATTGATCACTCCCGCCTCTGATGGCTTATCCTGCTATACAGGGCCGGATATTGTTTGGAGCTGTTTGGACACTGGCGTCAGCGGCTGTGGCGACTGACGGCCGAGCCGACGGCGTGCACAGCTCAGCTGTCTGAGGTCAGGGCTGCGACACAGCTCAGCTATCTCGGGTCAGGACCGTGACCTATGAAAGGACCCAGAGAGGGATCTAACATCGGTGACTCCCTGCTTAACCCTAACAATCCCCACTTTTTTGTCCGCGATATAAAAAACACATGCGGTTAGAGTACCTGTGTCGAATTAATTAAAGTTTATTATGTCAAAGTTTCAAAACATCAATCCGGTCTGCATGTCTGACTGCTCGCAGAACGGTTCTAGAGGCAGTGTCAGCGCGCGCGGAACGGTCCTCAGATATGTCCACTTTCAAGCGCGGAACGGTCCTTCTGCGCCACCAGACTCCTCTCCCTCTCCCCTCCCCCTGTCCGCTGGTCTATGTCAGACACCAGTACACCACTGACCTCCCCTACCCTCTCCTGACCTTCTCAGGTGCCAGCTGAGACGCTGGTCGGCCTACAGAACCTGCTCGTTCACCTGCGGGACGTCTCGGCAGAGAACGCGCACGTCTACCAATACCGACTCTGGGACGCTAAGAGGGTCAAGGTGGAGACCGCCCAGAACAGGGTATGTAACACAGACCGTAACACAAGCCGTAACGCAGGTCGTTACACAGGGTGTAAAATAGATTGAACACAGACCGTAACATAGATCGAACACAGACCGTAACACTGGCTGCGTACGTGCGGGCACTCGGCCGGCCGGAACTGGGCTGGATCCATTGGGCAATGAACAGGTGCTTTCTGTGACAGCGTCACCGCTGCAGGTCAGTCAGGGACACACAGACACTGCACCCGGGGCCCTTGTGCATGGTACAGGGCTCGCGGGTTTTAGCGGTAGGTTTTGCACCTAGAAAATTTAGTGTACTTCAGGCTATATCTTCGTCGTCTTAAGCTTTTAAGTGTTGAAGATGCGATCGACTTGTTGGGTAACAAGCCGGCCATGATCGTGTAAAATGGCTTCATCGTAGATCGATTAGTTTCTGAGATATAACCGGAAATGTAAAAGTGCAAAACCTACCGCTTAATCTCGCGAGACCTGTACCTGAGCCCTGAGCGCGCCCATGTGTCGCCCCCAGGGCGTGTCGCCGGACGGTTCTGTGTGTCGGACTGAAACCTGAACCTGCCTGAGTGTTATGCTATGACTCCCCAGGGCGTGTCGCCGGATGGGGCGGCCGGCTACCGGGACGGGCTGCGGCGGGCCACCAACGGCCACCCGCTCTCCGCCGAGGAGGTACAGAAGGTCGTCAGCCGGGTGAACCAGCTCTCCAGCTAGCGGCGCAGAGGTCAGTCACCGCACCGGGCGTATTGCACGGGGACCCTAACAGACGCCTCACTCCTTTCCCTCATCTCAGTTGTTCTTTCATTTTTTATTATTATAAATAATGGAGATAGACGAGAGCATTTTCGGTGCATATATTAGGGTCATGTTACTCCAACGGGGTTGCGTTGTCGGCACAGTCCTGTCTGGTCTGTGTGCTGCGGCGATGCTCTGCCATCCGGTGACCCAACGCTTCTGTCCGCTGACCGAGTTTCGTCTCTTTGCTGACCGTGTAACGTCTGTCCGTCAGGGTGGTGGCCGTGAACGCCTGTCGGACGGCGCCGGAGGGCAGCGCCGGCCGGCTGCTGTCACTGCTGGACCAGCTGCGGCTGCCGGACGCCGGAGCGCTGCCCGACTGGGGTCTACATCCTGGTATGTTACTGGGAGCGGCACGGTGTGTGTTGGGTGCTTCTGACGGTCAGTTGTAGTAACTGTTAGTTCCTCTACTGGCCACCAGGTGAAAAGCGTATTAGCTGTACAGCAATGTAGAGTTGCTTCAGCTTTGGCGTAAACTTTCTCCTCTTCCGCTCACCATTCACCACCAGAGTCAGCAGCGTCTCGGCTGGCGGTCCAGTCAGTCAGAGCGAGTGTCTTCACTCGCCACAGCGGGCCGGACCCATTACAGGGCAGCAGAGTTATCAGTTACCAAGCCTTGGCCTATAAAGAAAACCAGGAAATAGTAGCAATTGCATATATGTAATGATTCTACTCTATTACGTTTGAGCTAGCGAAGCGTATTCCTGTAACGTTTTTAATAGGCTTGTAAGTCAGCAACCGCTGGGCTGATTGACCTGCGTTACTCTTTGTTGCGCGTAATCCTATACCTTCCATCTCGTTATTGACTGCAACTGATGTATCTTGGTGAGTTATTGACTACAACTGATGTATCATGGTGAGCGTCGTGACACGTGCGACGTGAAGGGCCAAGAGTGTTCGTTATTCTGCTGCAGTAGCGATTTTGGGTTGCTCATATATCTTGAACCCTGAACTGCCACGCCGATTGCGCTCAAATTTGGTACACTGTTTGGGACTGGTTGATAGGGATGTGTTTTTTATAACTCGCATGTGTTTTTCTTATAGCGCGGAGAAAAAAGTAGGGATTGTTAGGGTTAAGCAGGGACTCACCGATGTTAGATCCCTCTCTGGGTCTTTTCATAGGGGGTCACGGTCCTGACCCGAGATAGCTGAGCTGTGTCGCAGCCCTGACCTCAGACAGCTGAGCTGTGCACGCCGTCGGCTCGGCCGTCAGTCGCCACAGCCGCTGACGCCAGTGTCCAAACAGCTCCCAACAATATCCGGCCCCGCGGGAGTGATCACCGGAACGGGCTGCATGGTACAGGACGGGCTGGGAACACGTCAACTCCAGCATGACGTGTTCCCAGTGTACCTGCATGTAGTTTCTTTATTCCTCAGCAGTTGTCATCCCCTTGGCGTTAGTGTTTCGCGTCCCTCCATTGATCACTCCCGCCTCTGATGGCTTATCCTGCTATACAGGGCCGGATATTGTTTGGAGCTGTTTGGACACTGGCGTCAGCGGCTGTGGCGACTGACGGCCGAGCCGACGGCGTGCACAGCTCAGCTGTCTGAGGTCAGGGCTGCGACACAGCTCAGCTATCTCGGGTCAGGACCGTGACCTATGAAAGGACCCAGAGAGGGATCTAACATCGGTGACTCCCTGCTTAACCCTAACAATCCCCACTTTTTTGTCCGCGATATAAAAAACACATGCGGTTAGAGCTACCTGTGTCGAATTAATTAAAGTTTATTATGTCAAAGTTTCAAAACATCAATCCGGTCTGCATGTCTGACTGCTCGCAGAACGGTTCTAGAGGCAGTGTCAGCGCGCGCGGAACGGTCCTCAGATATGTCCACTTTCAAGCGCGGAACGGTCCTTCTGCGCCACCAGACTCCTCTCCCTCTCCCCTCCCCCTGTCCGCTGGTCTATGTCAGACACCAGTACACCACTGACCTCCCCTACCCTCTCCTGACCTTCTCAGGTGCCAGCTGAGACGCTGGTCGGCCTACAGAACCTGCTCGTTCACCTGCGGGACGTCTCGGCAGAGAACGCGCACGTCTACCAATACCGACTCTGGGACGCTAAGAGGGTCAAGGTGGAGACCGCCCAGAACAGGGTATGTAACACAGACCGTAACACAAGCCGTAACGCAGGTCGTTACACAGGGCTGTAAAATAGATTGAACACAGACCGTAACATAGATCGAACACAGACCGTAACACTGGCTGCGTACGTGCGGGCACTCGGCCGGCCGGAACTGGGCTGGATCCATTGGGCAATGAACAGGTGCTTTCTGTGACAGCGTCACCGCTGCAGGTCAGTCAGGGACACACAGACACTGCACCCGGCGCCCTTGTGCAATTGCATGGTACAGGGCTCGCGGGTTTTAGCGGTAGGTTTTGCACCTAGAAAATTTAGTGTACTTCAGGCTATATCTTCGTCGTCTTAAGCTTTTAAGTGTTGAAGATGCGATCGACTTGTTGGGTAACAAGCCGGCCATGATCGTGTAAAATGGCTTCATCGTAGATCGATTAGTTTCTGAGATATAACCGGAAATGTAAAAGTGCAAAACCTACCGCTTAATCTCGCGAGACCTGTACCTGAGCCCTGAGCGCGCCCATGTGTCGCCCCCAGGGCGTGTCGCCGGACGGTTCTGTGTGTCGGACTGAAACCTGAACCTGCCTGAGTGTTATGCTATGACTCCCCAGGGCGTGTCGCCGGATGGGGCGGCCGGCTACCGGGACGGGCTGCGGCGGGCCACCAACGGCCACCCGCTCTCCGCCGAGGAGGTACAGAAGGTCGTCAGCCGGGTGAACCAGCTCTCCAGCTAGCGGCGATGAGGTCAGTCACCGCACCGGGCGTATTGCACGGGGACCCTAACAGACGCCTCACTCCTTTCCCTCATCTCAGTTGTTCTTTCATTTTTTATTATTATAAATAATGGAGATAGACGAGAGCATTTTCGGTGCATATATTAGGGTCATGTTACTCCAACGGGGTTGCGTTGTCGGCACAGTCCTGTCTGGTCTGTGTGCTGCGGCGATGCTCTGCCATCCGGTGACCCAACGCTTCTGTCCGCTGACCGAGTTTCGTCTCTTTGCTGACCGTGTAACGTCTGTCCGTCAGGGTGGTGGCCGTGAACGCCTGTCGGACGGCGCCGGAGGGCAGCGCCGGCCGGCTGCTGTCACTGCTGGACCAGCTGCGGCTGCCGGACGCCGGAGCGCTGCCCGACTGGGGTCTACATCCTGGTATGTTACTGGGAGCGGGGGTTACGGACAAAAGTACGTATCGCTAAAGTACGTAGGACAAAAGTACGTAAGCAAAAGTACGTAGGATTTAAGTACGTATCGCAGAAGTACGTACAGTATAAAGTACGTATGGACAAAAGTACGTCAGGGACAAAAGTACGTATCGCAGAAGTACGTACAGTATAAAGTACGTATGGACAAAAGTACGTCAGGGACAAAAGTACGTATCGCAGAAGTACGTACAGTATAAAGTACGTATGGACAAAAGTACGTCAGGGACAAAAGTACGTATAGCTAATGTACGTAGGGTAAAAAGTACGTATGGACAAAAGTACGTCAGGGACAAAAGTACGTATCGGAGAAGTACGTAGGGTGTAAAGTACGTATGGACAAAAGTACGTCACGGACAAAAGTACGTATAGCTAATGTACGTAGGGTAAAAAGTACGTATGGACAAAAGTACGTCACGGACAAAAGTACGTATGGCAGAAGTACGTAAGGGTATAAAGTACGTAAACGTATGGACAAAAGTGCGTCACGTACAAAAGTACATATAGCAAATGTACGTAGGGTATAATGAAGGATAAAGACGCAAGGTAAAGACCTTGGGCAAGACGCCCCAGATAATCTATTTTGCTACATAGGCCTACCAGGCCTACCTAAATTTTGTGCTACATCACCTGGAAGGCCAAATTTGTGCTCAATGTGTTCTTTGGACATTTTACTTTAAATTCCACCCCTCAAATTCATTCACTTATGATCGGACTCCCAGCTAGGAAGTGATTTGTGAAGCAACTGCTAATGGGACATTTTGCCCCAACCCCAGGGCAAAACGCCCCACGGCCTGAGGCAAGAAGCCCCATACTCTAGAGTCTAGCTTAAAGATTAAACATGGTAGTTGGCTAAATCTTATATGAGAGATCCGTTAGACCGCGAGGCACGGCACTGAAGTTAGCACCTTCCATCCTATCAGGTGTTCAGCTATGACACTATTGTATGAGCAGGTTTTTCACGTGCCTCATAAGGCCAAATAATAAATTATTGCAATGCAAATCAGTTAACAATACACTTCCTTTGCCATACAGTTGCTGAGAAAAATACATATAAATGCATAGAAACTTGCTGTTCGCCAGCTACCGAACATTAGGAAGTGGGTAGTCCGAACAACACATGAGGTAAAACGCCCCATGGGGCTTTTTGCCCCGCGACCTACTGGGGCGTTTTACCCCATCATGTAGTTCGGTCAGCGAACAACGCCTTGTGCTCCAGCAACACATAATTTAACACGAACCAACCCGGCATTATAAGCGTTAGACAATAGTTGTTCAAAAAAGTCGTTAACCTGATGTGGACTACAAAAGAACGCGAGGATGCATAATCAGATGACCAAACATAAAAATCACTAAAAAAAACAACACATTTTTGGCTATATCTCCCAGAGAGTTATCACAATTTCTTTCCAGAATGATCATATAGTGCACGTTTAACAGAAGAGAGGACCTTTCCCCAGAACCCTGTCAGTTCCGAGAGATATCGGTGAGGCCGCCAGGCGTTTTACCTCGGCGGGGCGACTTGCCCCGGTCTACCCTACGTGTGGACCAAGTACGTCACGGACAAAAGTACGTATAGCAAATGTACGTAGGGTATAAAGTACGTACCCCACCCATGGGGTAAGTTGATCAATGTGTAATACCTTTCTTATTCTTTATTTAATGAGCATTTGTTACAAGGCATAGCAAAATTTCTCGATGAGTAAATGGGCGAAAGGAACAAAGCTATATTATTTGGTACCTATATGAATTTATCATGAGTTCCCTATAGTATGGCAAGAGGGCAGCAATAAAGAAAAAGTGGCTCAACTTACACTACTATACCCTACTTCTAGCATACGTACTTATACACTACGTGCTTTGGCATACGAACCGTACGTACTTTTGGCATACGTACTTTTTACACTACGTACTTTTTCATACGAACTTTTGCGTACGAACATTTGCGTACGTACTTTTGGCATACGTACTTTATACACTACGTACTTTTGCAAACGTACTTTTGCGTACGAACATTTGCGTACGTACTTTTGGCATACGTACTTTATACACTACGTACATCTGCATACGAACTTTTGCGTACGAACATTTGCGTACGTACTTTTGGCATACGTACTTTTTACACTACGTACTTTTGCATAAGTACTTTTGCGTACGAGCATTTGCGTACGTACTTTTGGCATACGTACTTTATGCACTACGTACTTTTTCATACGTACTTTTGCGTACGAACATTTGCGTACGTACTTTTGACATACGTACTTTATGCACTACGTACTTTTGCATACGTACTTTTACGTACGAACATTTGCGTACGTACTTTTGGCATACGAACTTTAGCGGCTACGTATATTTGCGTACGAACATTTGCATACGTACTTTTGTCCTACGTACTTTAGCGATACGTACTTTAGTCCTAAAATCCCCAACACACACCGTGCCGCTCCCAGTAACATACCAGGATGTAGACCCCAGTCGGGCAGCGCTCCGGCGTCCGGCAGCCGCAGCTGGTCCAGCAGTGACAGCATCCGGCCGGCGCTGCCCTCCGGCGCCGTCCGACAGGCGTTCACGGCCACCACCCTGACGGACAGACGTTACACGGTCAGCAAAGAGACGACACTCGGTCAGCGGACAGTGGCGTTGGGTCATCGGATGGCAGAGCATCGCCGCAGCACACAGACCAGACAGGACTGTGCCGACAACGCAACCCCGTTGGAGTAACATGACCCTAATAAATGCACCGAAAATGCTCTGGTCTGTCTCCATTACTTATAATAATAAAAAATGAAAGAACAACTGAGATGAGGGAAAGGAGTGAGGCGTCTGTTAGGGTCCCCGTGCAATACGCCCGGTGCGGTGACTGACCTCTGCGCGGCTAGCTGGAGAGCTGGTTCACCCGGCTGACGACCTTCTGTACCTCCTCGGCGGAGAGCGGGTGGCCGTTGGTGGCCCGCCGCAGCCCGTCCCGGTAGCCGGCCGCCCCATCCGGCGACACGCCCTGGGGAGTCATAGCATAACACTCAGGCAGGTTCAGGTTTCAGTCCGACACACAGAACCGTCCGGCGACACGCCCTGGGGGCGACACATGGGCGCGCTCAGGGCTCAGGTACAGGTCTCGCGAGATTAAGCGGTAGGTTTTGCACTTTTACATTTCCGGTTATATCTCAGAAACTAATCGATCTACGATGAAGCCATTTTACACGATCATGGCCGGCTTATTACCCAACAAGTCGATCGCATCTTCAACACTTAAAAGCTTAAGACGACGAAGATATAACCTGAAGTACACTAAATTTTCTAGGTGCAAAACCTACCGCTAAAACCCGCGAGCCCTGTACCATGCAATTGCACAAGGGCGCCGGGTGCAGTGTCTGTGTGTCCCTGACTGACCTGCAGCGGTGACGCTGTCACAGAAAGCACCTGTTCATTGCCCAATGGATCCAGCCCAGTTCCGGCCGGCCGAGTGCCCGCACGTACGCAGCCAGTGTTACGGTCTGTGTTCGATCTATGTTACGGTCTGTGTTCAATCTATTTTACGCCCTGTGTAACGACCTGCGTTACGGCTTGTGTTACGGTCTGTGTTACATACCCTGTTCTGGGCGGTCTCCACCTTGACCCTCCTAGCGTCCCAGAGTCGGTACTGGTAGACGTGCGCGTTCTCTGCCGAGACGTCCCGCAGGTGAACGAGCAGGTTCTGTAGGCCGACCAGCGTCTCAGCTGGCACCTGAGAAGGTCAGGGGAGGGTAGGGGAGGTCAGTGGTATACTGGTGTCTGACATAGACCAGCGGACAGGGGGGAGGGGAGAGGGAGAGGAGTCTGGTGGCGCAGTAGGACCGTTCCGCGCTTGAAAGTGGACACATCTGAGGATCGTTCCGCGCGCGCTGACACTGCCTCTAGAACCGTTCTGCGAGCAGTCAGACATGCAGACCGGATTGATGTTTTGAAACTTTGACATAATAAACTTTAATTAATTCGACACAGGTAGCCTAACCGCATGTGTTTTTATATCGCGGACAAAAAAGTGGGGATTGTTAGGGTTAAGCAGGGAGTCACCGATGTTAGATCCCTCTCTGGGTCCTTTCATAGGTCACGGTCCTGACCCGAGATAGCTGAGCTGTGTCGCAGCCCTGACCTCAGACAGCTGAGCTGTGCACGCCGTCGGCTCGGCCGTCAGTCGCCACAGCCGCTGACGCCAGTGTCCAAACAGCTCCAAACAATATCCGGCCCTGTATAGCAGGATAAGCCATCAGAGGCAGGAGTGATCAATGGAGGGACGCGAAACACTAACGCCAAGGGGATGACAACTGCTGAGGAATAAAGAAACTACATGCAGGTACACTGGGAACACGTCATGCTGGAGTTGACGTGTTCCTAGCCCGTCCTGTACCATGCAGCCCGTTCCGGTGATCACTCCCGCGGGGCCGGATATTGTTGGGAGCTGTTTGGACACTGGCGTCAGCGGCTGTGGCGACTGACGGCCGAGCCGACGGCGTGCACAGCTCAGCTGTCTGAGGTCAGGGCTGCGACACAGCTCAGCTATCTCGGGTCAGGACCGTGACCCCCTATGAAAAGACCCAGAGAGGGATCTAACATCGGTGAGTCCCTGCTTAACCCTAACAATCCCTACTTTTTTCTCCGCGCTAAAGAAAAACACATGCGAGTTATAAAAAACACATCCCTATCAACCAGTCCCAAACAGTGTACCAAATTTGAGCGCAATCGGCGTGGCAGTTCAGGGTTCAAGATATATGAGCAACCCAAAATCGCTACTGCAGCAGAATAACGAACACTCTTGGCCCTTCACGTCGCACGTGTCACGACGCTCACCATGATACATCAGTTGTAGTCAATAACTCACCAAGATACATCAGTTGTAGTCAATAACGAGATGGAAGGGATAGGATTACGCGCAACAAAGAGTAACGCAGGTCAATCAGCCCAGCGGTTGCTGACTTACAAGCCTATTAAAAACGTTACAGGAATACGCTTCGCTAGCTCAAACGTAATAGCGTAGAATCATTACATATATGCAATTGCTACTATTTCCTGGTTTTCTTTATAGGCCAAGGCTTGGTAACTGATAACTCTGCTGCCCTGTAATGGGTCCGGCCCGCTGTGGCGAGTGAAGACACTCGCTCTGACTGACTGGACCGCCAGCCGAGACGCTGCTGACTCTGGTGGTGAATGGTGAGCGGAAGAGGAGAAAGTTTACGCCAAAGCTGAAGCAACTCTACATTGCTGTACAGCTAATACGCTTTTCACCTGGTGGCCAGTAGAGGAACTAACAGTTACTACAACTGACCGTCAGAAGCACCCAACACACACCGTGCCGCTCCCAGATTTTAGGACTAAAGTACGTATCGCTAAAGTACGTAGGACAAAAGTACGTATGCAAATGTTCGTACGCAAATATACGTAGCCGCTAAAGTTCGTATGCCAAAAGTACGTACGCAAATGTTCGTACGTAAAAGTACGTATGCAAAAGTACGTAGTGCATAAAGTACGTATGTCAAAAGTACGTACGCAAATGTTCGTACGCAAAAGTACGTATGAAAAAGTACGTAGTGCATAAAGTACGTATGCCAAAAGTACGTACGCAAATGCTCGTACGCAAAAGTACTTATGCAAAAGTACGTAGTGTAAAAAGTACGTATGCCAAAAGTACGTACGCAAATGTTCGTACGCAAAAGTTCGTATGCAGATGTACGTAGTGTATAAAGTACGTATGCCAAAAGTACGTACGCAAATGTTCGTACGCAAAAGTACGTTTGCAAAAGTACGTAGTGTATAAAGTACGTATGCCAAAAGTACGTACGCAAATGTTCGTACGCAAAAGTTCGTATGAAAAAGTACGTAGTGTAAAAAGTACGTATGCCAAAAGTACGTACGGTTCGTATGCCAAAGCACGTAGTGTATAAGTACGTATGCTAGAAGTAGGGTATAGTAGTGTAAGTTGAGCCACTTTTTCTTTATTGCTGCCCTTTTGCCATACTATAGGGAACTCATGATAAATTCATATAGGTACCAAATAATATAGCTTTGTTCCTTTCGCCCATTTACTCATCGAGAAATTTTGCTATGCCTTGTAACAAATGCTCATTAAATAAAGAATAAGAAAGGTATTACACATTGATCAACTTACCCCATGGGTGGGGTACGTACTTTATACCCTACGTACATTTGCTATACGTACTTTTGTCCGTGACGTACTTGGTCCACACGTAGGGTAGACCGGGGCAAGTCGCCCCGCCGAGGTAAAACGCCTGGCGGCCTCACCGATATCTCTCGGAACTGACAGGGTTCTGGGGAAAGGTCCTCTCTTCTGTTAAACGTGCACTATATGATCATTCTGGAAAGAAATTGTGATAACTCTCTGGGAGATATAGCCAAAAATGTGTTGTTTTTTTTAGTGATTTTTATGTTTGGTCATCTGATTATGCATCCTCGCGTTCTTTTGTAGTCCACATCAGGTTAACGACTTTTTTGAACAACTATTGTCTAACGCTTATAATGCCGGGTTGGTTCGTGTTAAATTATGTGTTGCTGGAGCACAAGGCGTTGTTCGCTGACCGAACTACATGATGGGGTAAAACGCCCCAGTAGGTCGCGGGGCAAAAAGCCCCATGGGGCGTTTTACCTCATGTGTTGTTCGGACTACCCACTTCCTAATGTTCGGTAGCTGGCGAACAGCAAGTTTCTATGCATTTATATGTATTTTTCTCAGCAACTGTATGGCAAAGGAAGTGTATTGTTAACTGATTTGCATTGCAATAATTTATTATTTGGCCTTATGAGGCACGTGAAAAACCTGCTCATACAATAGTGTCATAGCTGAACACCTGATAGGATGGAAGGTGCTAACTTCAGTGCCGTGCCTCGCGGTCTAACGGATCTCTCATATAAGATTTAGCCAACTACCATGTTTAATCTTTAAGCTAGACTCTAGAGTATGGGGCTTCTTGCCTCAGGCCGTGGGGCGTTTTGCCCTGGGGTTGGGGCAAAATGTCCCATTAGCAGTTGCTTCACAAATCACTTCCTAGCTGGGAGTCCGATCATAAGTGAATGAATTTGAGGGGTGGAATTTAAAGTAAAATGTCCAAAGAACACATTGAGCACAAATTTGGCCTTCCAGGTGATGTAGCACAAAATTTAGGTAGGCCTGGTAGGCCTATGTAGCAAAATAGATTATCTGGGGCGTCTTGCCCAAGGTCTTTACCTTGCGTCTTTATCCTTCATTATACCCTACGTACATTTGCTATATGTACTTTTGTACGTGACGCACTTTTGTCCATACGTTTACGTACTTTATACCCTTACGTACTTCTGCCATACGTACTTTTGTCCGTGACGTACTTTTGTCCATACGTACTTTTTACCCTACGTACATTAGCTATACGTACTTTTGTCCGTGACGTACTTTTGTCCATACGTACTTTACACCCTACGTACTTCTCCGATACGTACTTTTGTCCCTGACGTACTTTTGTCCATACGTACTTTTTACCCTACGTACATTAGCTATACGTACTTTTGTCCCTGACGTACTTTTGTCCATACGTACTTTATACTGTACGTACTTCTGCGATACGTACTTTTGTCCCTGACGTACTTTTGTCCATACGTACTTTATACTGTACGTACTTCTGCGATACGTACTTTTGTCCCTGACGTACTTTTGTCCATACGTACTTTATACTGTACGTACTTCTGCGATACGTACTTAAATCCTACGTACTTTTGCTTACGTACTTTTGTCCTACGTACTTTAGCGATACGTACTTTTGTCCGTAACCCGTGTGTTGGGTGCTTCTGACGGTCAGTTGTAGTAACTGTTAGTTCCTCTACTGGCCACCAGGTGAAAAGCGTATTAGCTGTACAGCAATGTAGAGTTGCTTCAGCTTTGGCGTAAACTTTCTCCTCTTCCGCTCACCATTCACCACCAGAGTCAGCAGCGTCTCGGCTGGC